>NC_034409.1:45719335-45950206 GCF_002078875.1 Numida meleagris
AGGAAGGAAGGAAGGAAGGAAGGAAGGGAGGAAGGGAGGAAGGGAGGAAGGGAGGAAGGGAGGAAGGGAGGAAGGAAGGAAGGAAGGAAGGAAGGAAGGAGTGAAAAAGAAGAAAAAAAGGGAGAAAGGGAACAAGGAAGCATGGAAGGGAGGAAAAGTGGGAGCAGGAAAGGAAGAAAGAAAGGGAAACAGAGTAATCTGACTAGTAGACTCGTCATTGCAAATGTGGACACAATGAAAAAATCGGAAACTGGCTTTCAAAATGGTATTCCAATTTGCTGTACTCGGGGTACAACCATAAACTGCAGTCTCTTCTGGGTGAATTTGTTGCTGAACCATCAGAGAGAATGACCGTTCACGTTCTTCTCAGAATTAACACAGTGAAGAGAAATATGTGAAGAAAAAAACTGTGTATTTCAAGCAAAATCCTTACAAATTAATGGGATTGCATCTGTTTCTTCAGAGCCACCACTGTTTATAGCATCCAAGAAAAGGCAAGCTCTTGTATTTAATGCATGGAACTAATGAAAAACAATTACAATTGCAATTAAAATGATTGATTCCACTGTCCTCAGGTGGCAATGTTATTGTATGTCTTGGGTCTTTCTATCGACCCAGAGGGGGAGCGCTGAGGAGATAATTCAGCAAAAACTACCTCTGGACACAAAACTGAAAGTTGTTTGGGTTATTTCACTAGGTTAATTAACTTGGCTAACTTAATTAAATGGTTTTTCATTAAAATGAATGAAAAGACAAGTAAGTACATCTTGTCACGTCGACATTGTTTTTTAAAAAACTTCTGGTAGAAGATTACTGATATCCAGAAAATACTGGAAAACATTTCCTATAGAAATTGGGGTTTTTTATGTGCCAAGTTTGTCTTTCCCTCTGTTGTCTGTTTGACTCCTCTTAGATTACCATGGAAGAAAAAAAAGAGCAGCTTGCAAAGTGCAGTCCTTGAGCACTGATTACCCTGAAGCACTGCACCAGTTTGTCAGCCCCTGACATCCTGTTTCCACGGGAAAGTCTCCAGGTCACAAACAAAAAGGAGGAAATGAGAGAGATGATAAGCAATTGCAAGAATGATGACTAAGGAGTTAAGCTTGGGCAAGCTTTCACCTTTCCTGAAAGATGTGTTTCCAAAAACCAGCCATGGAGGCAGCGAGGTGAAAATGAGTCTGGAAAGGTCCAGCACTGACAGAGAGAGATCAAGGCTGGACTGAACGTCAGAAAATTTCCAGGTTACTCTCTGAGTGGAGTTGGCATCTCTCATTGCCTTCCTACGCCCAGCTAGTTGTGAAGTTATTCTTTTTCTTGATAAGTTGCATTTTTTATGATAAGCCATAACTGCTGCAAAACAGATCTTTATTTGATGAATGATATAGTTGTTCTTCTTTCACCAACAATATTTCAGAGTTCCAAGGTCAGTGCATGAGGAGAGGTATGCATACTTAAATAGGTGCTTAGATACACAGTCCTTTAAAAGAACAAGCATTTGTAAAAACAATTTTGTTTCCTATGATGAAATTGACTTTAATTCCATGTATCTCTGTGTATTAGTCTATCTTGCACTAGTGTATTGCTTACATGTTTAATTATAAGAGCCCAAGATGCCTTTATGCAGACATGTTGAGCCTCTCTCTAACATAGATAAGAGGATGTGGAAGTTATTTTTCCAAGTGTCCTGGAGAAGCAGGTTTAGTGTGCTGTCATCTCTGAGTCCACACGCTGGGAATTAAAGGATGCGATGTCAATGTTACAGCGCAGAAGTGAGTACTTGGAATGTGATTGGAGGTTGGTAGATCCAGCTGATGTCAGTGGGTCTACCAGCAAGCAGAAGTAACAGCTCCTGTCATCCATGAATGTCAGGGTAAGTGGAGGAGCACTTGCATACTTTGGAAACTATAAATAATTAAGGTTTGTTGCATTGTGTGTAACAGCCATTGGCATCTTTCTCTTCAGGCTAATTCATATCTGCTAAAGCAGAACATAGCCATAATCTCATGCAATTTCCAAGTGACTTCTTTGTCAAATTACAAAATTCTTGCTGCGACCAGATTAACAATCGCAACCAAAAGCCAGAGTTATAAATAAAAGTGAGCGTGTTTACACACATCTGCAGTGGGATTGCACAAAATTGATATTGTTTGGGGAAATCAGAGAAAAGAGCGGTGAGAATAAATAGCGCTTGACCTGTTCAGAACCTGTTCTGAATCCCATGCATGTCCAGGTGTGAAAATGCTATGACAGCTCCTACACCAGCCCTGTAATTAAAGCGGAGATGACAGTTCTTTAAAGCAGTCATTCGTTTTGCTTGCTTCTGAGGAAGATTATAACAGCAGAGTGGCGCAGCGGAAGCGTGCTGGGCCCATAACCCAGAGGTCGATGGATCGAAACCATCCTCTGCTAGGGTGTGTTTTTTGGGCAGCAAGCTGGCTGGACTGATTAGCAGCACTTTAAAGTAGATTCGATGGGGGAAGGGGATGTACATAACAGAGAAGAGACAGACAATACTGTCACTTTAGGAAGCAGCAGGAAAAAACCTCAAAATTGTTGCAAAGGGACTAGGGAGCGCTCCTCTAAGAAGGTAACGCAGCTATCGGCATTCAATCACCAATGCTCTAAGAGTGTAATTCTGAAGTGCCCCTACACCAATGCACACAGCACGGGAAATAAGCAAGAGGAGCTGGAAACCATGGTGCAATTAGAAAATTCTGACTTAACTGCTATCATGAAAATGTGGTGGGATGAATAACACAACTGTAACATTCAATCAAGGGCTAGAAGGTTTGTAGAAGCAGTAGGCAAAGGGGAGGGGAAGGGGAGGGGATGTTGCCCTCTATGTTAGGAAATGGATTGAAGAGAGCTGCCTCTGAGAAACTGCTCCAAATAGGTTGAGAGCCTGTGGATTATAATTAAGGACCAGCCCAATAAAGAGCATCTGGTGGTGGGAGGTCTACTGCCTGACCAGGAGGAACCTGTGGGTGGAGGCCATCTTGCTTCAGCTGCAAGAAGCATTCTGCTCACAGGCTCTCATGCTGATGGGGAATTTCAACCACCCCAGATATCTTCCAGAAAAACAATGTGGTGGGCTGCAAGCAACCCAGGAGACTCCTGGATTCCATTGAGAATAACTTCCTGGTCCAGGTATTGCACTGACCAACCAGAGGTGAAGCATTACTGGACCTGGTGCTCACCAATGCAGGGGAGGTCATTAAGGAGGTTAAGTTTGGATGCAGTCTGGGCTGTAGCGACCATACCCTGGTTGAGTTTGTGGACTCAAGGAATATGGCATTTTAAGACTTTTCTAGGACTTGAAGGTGTTTAATGGAATGACTCAGGCTTTTCAAATTCAACCAGGTGAATTTTTTTTTTTTAATTCAGGTGCAAAATCTGTTTTCCTAAAAAGGTTTTGCTTAACTTATCTATTGAAGATTGTTCGTAAATTAGTTAAATCTGTAATGTTTGTTAGAGAAAAACAGATGAGGACAAAACTGAGCAAGGAAAGAATGTCAGCATTTGAGAGATATTAAGGAATTAGGCAGTCAGTCTGCAAATATCTGTGCTGATAGAAGGCAGCAGTTTTGGTGTTTTTGCAATGGGGCACTCTTAACGAAAGCTGAATGAGTCTTTAATACAAAGATAAATTAAGAAACAATCAAGGCATCTGTGAAATGAATGTGTACATTCCACTCAGTATCCCTTCAACAGGCATTACCAAAGTCCTACCCACACTCTTTGAGGATGGTTGCCATTTCCTTTACCTCTTTTAGGCCCATACTCAGCTGTTTACCACCACAACTATCAGCCTGAATTTATCATCCCTCCAGATATAGCAGCAGACGATCTTGCACAATTTCAACTGCGTCCATCTCATTTGAATCAGGTGGATCAGATTGGCTGGTTTAGACAGCTTAAACAGCAAACAGGCTGACCCCACAGATTGCAGCTATTTACTAGGCCCTCAGATGAGTATCTCCTCAGCAGGTGTCAAGGAGCAGTAAACTCTCCTGGGAGAAAAACAAAGGGAATTTGCAGCAGGTTTTTGGTCATTTCTCTTTTCTAGTGACATGGCTAAATGTGGCAGGTGAAATCTGCCCTCTGATACTGAGGGCGTGTTTGTCTAACAGCAAGGAACTGACCTAAAAAGAAGGTTTTGCATTTTGGCTCATGAGGGAAGGGCCACATCATAACACATCTGCTTTTTCCTCATTTCATCCAAATCAGTACTGGCCACACCTTGCTCTAGATCTTAGGCACTTCCATTGTGTGAATACTATCACTGTCTGAAGACACAGCCAGGACAAGGGCTTGGGTCACTTTTAAAAGCATTTGTGCTACCAGAGGTAACTCAACCTGTCATCACGCTTCCTGGAAAGTTTGGCTTAAGAACGAAGTGCTGGGAGGAGCACTGTAGCAATACCATGGTCTTGAAACACCTTTGTGCCTTCCTTATTCAGCATTGCCTTGGATGTAGCAAGGTACACTGATGCACTAGAACCATCCCCAGTGGATTATGGGCAAAGCTCTCTGTCCAGATGCTCTTGTGTGCAACAAAACAAAACCCATTTAAACGCGCCAGCAGATACAAGTTTCAGGTGCAGTGGCATGGTTTGGCCAGTGCCATCTAACCATTTTGTTCTGCTTCAGCACAGTACAAGCCAGATAGCGCCACTGATAAACCCTACAGCTGTAAAGGGAGAAAAAAAAAAAAAAAAGATATTTTTCAGCTCTCCTTTGCAATTACTTCATGGAGGCATTATTTTGCTGGATGCCAAGGTACAAATGTTATAATAAATAAAATTAAAAGAAAACACATTCTAGATAAAACACAGCTGTTGATAGATATCAGATGTGGAAATTAAGATAAGCTAAGCAGAAAGCCTATTAAGTTATTTTCACTTGTGATGCTATCTGTATTGCATGTGTGCCTTCCCGTAATTTTATTTCCCGTGTATACAGTGCCTTTATTGGTGTTGACCCACAGAGCTTCCTTGAGAGCTAACTAATTTTATTTATCTCATAAACACAGGAGACAAACATGGGGTTCAGAGATAGATGTTTTTGTTGTCCGATGTTCCATAGGAAGGTTGTGGCACAGATCACCCAGAACCTAGATTTCCTGTTTGTGTTTCTGGCACAAAATCTACCTTCTCAGTGTCGTTTTAATTTAGATTATGAGTAATTTTCAAATGTAGAGAAGAGCAAACTGTATTTTTCCTGTGTGTATTTCCTGTTTTTTCTCTGTATCATTGCTACTCTATCTCAAAGTACATTTGAAAAGAAAGGAAATAACACGATTAAAAAAAAAATTAGTTATATTATAATGGTTTCTTGATCTCTTATCCAAAATTTTATAGTATTTGTAATGGAGATAGGATGAAAACCTCTTTCCTTGCTTGCTTCCTTCTTCCTTCCCTCTCTCCCTTCCTTCTTCCCTCATTCCTTCTTTTCCTCCCCCTCTTACAATACGGAAGGCATTAGCACCTGGGAATATTTCCATGTCGGTAAATACAACAGTCATGAATTCAGAGCAATCTCCTCTACCTTCATCTGTTTTATTTGCAGACCTGTCAGAGTTGATGGCTCATTTTTTGCAATGGCAATTGGAATTTCCTCTTAAGGGTCACAAAGGAGCTGTTCATGAAAGAAGCATTTCACCATCATGAAGACCATCAGAAAATGCAGAAGAGTCAGTAATTTTTAGATTAAATGATGCGTAAAAAAACCAAACCAAATCAAAAGAAAAAAAATCAGAACTGAAATCCAAAATTGCAAACTCAGTTTCAGTATTCAAATGCAGTTACTTTGCAAGGAAAAGAAACCCTCTCAGAAGAACTTTTTTGAAAAACTGCTCAGTATTTCCTTTTAATTCAGTCAACATTTAGTTACATTGCAAAATTGACTTAACTGTGTAATGAGAAATGCAGCTATTTCAAATATTACACCAAGGATGAAATACTTGTTAACAGTATCACTACCTGCTATTGCTTCATAAGCAGGTTATTTGTTTGCCCTTTTAGAAAAATCATTTCAGAACCAAGCTAAGGTAACCCCATGTGTTAAATAAACAGGTCAAACCAAATTTTAACTGGGCTCTGAGTTCCAAAATAGGAAAAAATACCAAAGTTAAGCTAAATAAATTAAACATAAAATAACAAATTTCATTTATTGACTAATATTTTGTCAGGTCCTCTGCAGAGTCATGTGTTCTGAGAAACTTAGCATGCAGATGAGAAGGAGAGGTAAGGTAGGCAGCTGAGCCACAGTGGGAGAGGCAATCAGAAGTTAACTCAGGATGTGTTCTGCTAATATTGATGAAGATTTAGAAGAGAGCTCATTAAATTGCACATGGAGATCCAAGCCCTGGTGTGATTCACATTCTAACTTCAGATCTCATGCGCCCCACTGAAATAAATAAAGCTTGCTTCACAGAAAGCAGAGGAAGCATTATGCTCCCCCAGCTTTTTTAGGAATTTTGGTTGGGGTGTGGTACTCTGTGCAGTGTGGGGCAGTGGGCAGACACCAGGGTTTGCCATGTCTGTAGTGCCTGAAAAAGAAAACATAGACAACAGCAGTATAGAATTACCAAATACGGGACCGGTGACCAAGACAGCACAATGCAATGTCTTGCCCTCTTCTGCTTATTTTGAGATACTCTTATAAAAACTGATTGCACCATTTTCCGGTCTTCTGTATTAATAGTGAATGTTGTACTCAGCAGTATTACAAAATACACCCGTAGCCTTGCTTTCTATTTCCATGGCATCAGTAGAAACTCGGCTCTGCTGGTATCCTGCTGGCTGCCTCTGGAAGAATAGATCAAGGACAAAAGCTCCTGTTTACTTTGGGGGCTTGGAAAGAAATTGAGCAGACTTTGCTGCTTCAAGAACTAGGCTACTCATGGGCAATATTCCATGAACTGATTCCCAGTGCACAGCTGCTTCAGTGGCTCTCCGAATTGTACGCAGTATTCAGCACTGCAAGATAAGGACCTGGTCCAAGCTACTGCTTCCCTGGGAAGAGGGAGGGGACAGAAATAGAAAAGCGCTGCAGGTGGGGATGAGTCTGACTGCTCTGGGGACAGGTGGTGCCTCCTGCCCTGCCTTGGGAGCACCTGTACCCCACACAGCTGGGCTGCTTCCTCATGCCTGTACCCAGGTGCAACCTACCTTTCCTGGGTCCTAGAATAATAAGCACATTTGGAAGCAGAACATTGCCATTTGAGCAGTCAGAGGAGCCTGCAGCCTTAGGAGCCATCACTGTTGCCTAAGACCAGAGTAAGCATGGCATCACCCACTTCACCAAATCAATCACTTGGTGATGTACACAAGACCTATTCTAAAAACAAACTCAAAGAAACAGGTCAGTTGGTCAGTACTGAACCAAGCTTGGCAAATGCATAAGTTCGTGGTTTTGTGATGGGAGGGCTGTCCACAGAGGGAGTCACAGTGGGATGTGCTCTGTGGCCAGTACCAGGGATGTCTTGCAGGTAGGAAGTTGGTTGGCTTTCCCCATAGCCCGAGCAAGATGTGGATCACTGGAAGCTTGGTATTTGCGCTTAAAAGAGCAACTAGAAGTCAAGGTGGAAGTCAAGAAGCTGCAGGCACTGTTTGTTAGTAGCGTATCTTTGCATCTGGTGAGAATAAAGACCTGTGCAAGGATTCTGTTCCACATTTCTTGCTACACTGGGCAGATTTTGTAGTCACTGTATGTGAGATAAGCAGATGAGTTGTGCAGGATTTTGAATGTTGTGGCAGTATGTGTTCTAGACCCCAATGGGTGCAAGATGGCACAATATTTTTGCTGACCAGAGCAACAGCACTTCTTGCACAATAACTGCTGCTGGGTGAAGCAATGGAGAAGGATAATACAAATTCGCTGACAAACTCTGCTTCCTTCTTGGAAATACTCCGCTCGACCTATATACACAGAGACCACTTTTGTTCTAGCTTTTACCATCCACTTAGTCCTGCCGTAAAGCCACTTTACAGTAAAAGCAGTGCAAATGGAGGGTCAGTGTTAGAGAAACTGGCGTCAGTTTTGAACATTATGCTCTCTTCCTAGTAAGAGCGGCCAAGGCCCTGTGCCATCCTCACCCAGACTTACCAGAGACATCTGATGGAGAACATTAAAATGCATCTTTGCTACCTTTCATAACCCCACTTTTCCTGTAAAAATCAGCAAAGTGATCACGCTAGCCAAGTACGCAGCCCACACATCTCATTCTGGCCAGTCCATCCCAGAAACGAGCGAGCAGAAGGGGAAGGACGTCAGGCTGGAACTGGATGATCTTTCAGGTCCCTTCCTAGCAATACCATTCCGTGATGCTACTCTCCGACCGGCCATGCCCTCCACGCCCGATCCTCGCCCCGCGGGCTGAGAGCCACCCGCCTCGAGGCAGCAGGGCCGTGCAAAGCAAGGGATGCAAGGCAGGCTCTTTGTTCCACCTCAGTCAGGACCGCGAGGTTGTAAACAGAGCTCTGACATCTTGTTCCCAGCGGCAGCGGCCGGCTGGCTTACGGGTGTTGCGCTAACGCCGAGCGTCCTAACGGGCGGCGGGGTCCGGCGGGGCAGCCCGTGGGGAGGGCGCTCCGAGAGGCGCCCCTCCGCCGGCTCCCTCTCCGCACGGACGCTGGCAGCCCAGCGGCTGCACCCCACGCCCACCCCGCGCTGTCCCCCGGTGTCAGCGCCGGCGGCCGAGGCGGCGGCACGGCACGGCACGCCTTCCACCCGGCGCGCTGCTGGGGCTCGCCGCGCCCGCGGGGCGCCCGGGCTGCCGCCGCTCGGGACCCGCGGCCGGACACCCCCTCCGCGTCCGCACACCCCCTCCGCGTCCGCATCCGCTGTCGGCGCCCGCTCGAGGCGAAGCAGCGGCGGCGAGGCCCGGCGCCACGCCTCGCCCCCTCCGCGGCCCCGTCCCGGCCCCCCGCAGCCCGGCGGCGGAGCCGTCTCCCGCCCCTCGTCCGCGGCGAGGCGAGGCGAGGCGGGCCGGGCGGGGGAGCGGCGGCGCGCGGCGGCGAGGTGCCTGAGCAGCCCTCCCAGAGGAGCCCGGCCCACCTCTCCTCCCGCACAGGCACCCCCTCCTCCCCGCCCCGAACGAGGAACTGCCCGCCCGCGCGCAGCCCGGCCGCGGCGGAGGAGGGAGCGGCGGCGGCAGAGGCGGCGGCGCCCGGCCCCTGGGCGCAGCATGGCGCAGCGGCGCCCGCCGCCCGCCGCCACCTAAGGCGCCCCGAGGCGCCGAGAGGAGCCCGCGCCCATGGCGGCGCCGCCCGCGCTCAGCTGGGCGCTGCCCCTCCTGGCGGCGCTGGCGGGCGCCGGCGGCCACCGCTCCTTCGAGCTGCCGGGGGCCCCCATCGACAACATCGAGGTGAGCGGCAGCTTCGTGCTGGTGGCGGGCGGCGGATGCCTCTACGAGGTGCGGTCCGACCTTTCGCTGTCCCGCCGCGTGGTGCCGCAGGGCGGGCAGGGCTGCGGGAAGCCCTCCGGCGTGCGGAACAAGCTGCTGCTGCTGACCGACACCGAGGCCGGAGGCGACGGCAAGCTGCTGGCCGGCTGGACGCAGGGGCAGGGCAGCTGCGAGGTGTGGCGGCTGCCGGACTACGAGCTGGTCCTCAACCGCACCGAGGTGGTCAGCTGCCTGCCCCGCGGCTCCACCGCCGGCGTGGTCTTCCGGCAGGCGGACAGCTGGTACCTGGCGGTGGCGGCCACCTACTCCAATGGCGATCACGGGCCCGTCGCGGGCTGTGAGCCGTCGCGGTCGAGCGAGACGGCGGCAATTACCGTGAGCCCCATCGACACCCTGCAGCCTCGCGGAGAGGGGGACATCATCAAGCACAATAAGGAGCCTTTGCATTTCGTGGACGCGCTGTGGTGGGGCGGTCGCCTCTTCTTTCCCTACTACCGGCTGAAGGCCGAGCTGGACAAGGACCCAGAGCTGCCGAGTATGGTGGTCATGCACCAGCCGCGTCCCTCAGAGCACAGCTTTGACCTAAAAGGCCAAGTGTATCTGGACTGTGGTTGCAGGAGCCTCCTCATCTCCTCCAGCCTCGTCCGCCAGGGAGAGCGAGGCTGGTGGGTGGGCGTCTTCCGCCACAACCACGGTGACAGGGCCTGGGACTCCACCGCCGTCTGCATCTTTGGGATGGAGGAGATGTGGGATCCGACCTGTGTGTACATCACACACTTCTACGCGGGGACCAACTGCGTAAGTCTGGGCATCGTTTCGCTAACCTTCCATCCCACGTGCCGTTGCTGTTGTTGCCGGTGCTGTTGTGCATGATTCATGGAGTGTCCCTGGCAGACAGATCCAAAGGTGCACGGAGTTCAGGGGAACCGCAGAGCCGGGCCAGGCTCTGAGCGTCAGCCTGCGCTCCATCAGCCCTATGGGCCTGTGCAGCGCTTCCCGTTCCTTGGGAGGTGATCCCTTAGCGGATCCTGGAGTGTGCTTCCCATTTGTGTCTTGGGAAAGACGTGTCTGAGGAAATACCTGAGGGCATCCTCAGTCAGGCTCCAGTCTCGGGTTTTTCACTCCATGCACCCTTTTCTGCCAAGGATCATTCATCCTTCATTGTATTTTCCACAGAGCGTCTCCTACCTCATTCTGTGCATTCACATCTCATGTCATTGCAGCTACATCAGGAATGAAAAAAAGCCCATCAAGCTGACTCCTGTGCACTGGGCTGTGCGCGCTGCTCTGCCCGTTGCTCACGAGTTATTTATGGTCGCTTGTTCGGCGGTGGGTGTTCTACAGCCCTGCCGCGACTGGCCATGTTCAGGAGGGCTCGCAGCCCCCAGCCGTGCAGCAGCAGGCAGCGATAGCCGTAGATCTTTGTTGCTGCGGTGGTTACATTTTCACAGGCAGCCGTATCCCTTGGAGATCCCCTGGTCACCCACTTCTGTAACACTGTTTCTGAGCGCCTTCATCCCTGGTTGTACATGGGGAGGTGAGGCGAGGCTGCCTGCTTCACCACAGCCTCTGCAGCTGGTCAAGAAATGAGGGAAAAAGGAAATTCAGAAGGCTAAAAATGTAATTCAGGACAAACAGGTGTTATTGCAAGGCCCATCCACGCTTTCGAGTCACCCTCAGAAGTCTTTTCAGAGTTGTGGTAAAAGGAAGAATGCTGAAAAGTCATGGCCTTTTGCAGCTTCCCCTGCATCTGTGGGGTCTACAGCTTAACCCCTGGCTCCTTGCTCTGTTGTGGCAGGAGTTTGCTGAAAACTCCTTGAAGTGTTTTACCATCTCTCCTTGGCGACAAAACCTAGCCCACAGCAGAGCAGAGTGCTGAGATTCTCTCAGATAAAAACTACCTGAGGGCATATGCGATTCAGTCTGCTCATTTCCCTGCTGAATTGCCAAACCATGGGCTGTGTTAGAGGATGCAGTTATGAGCAAGAACCTCATATGCGGATGAAATAACCGTGCTGAAGTACATAGGGAGACTGTCACAACAGCTCCAGAGCCAGATCGTTGGTAGCCGGTGCCAGTGTGTAACTTACTGCACGGTGGTGGTGCTCTCACAAGGCAAACCTGCTGAATGAATGCGAGGCCCTGTCCTCCTCCCAAAACATCTGCCTGCTAGTTGCATTTGTAACTGTATTCCTTATTTCTAATTATTTATGGGATTTCTTCACGACGTTCTTTCTGAGCCTGCAAAAGCAGAAAGAGAAACTTTCCTGGGCTGCAGATACTCGATAAACACTTTTCCAGGCCCCACACTAGGAATTCTGGAAGAGTCTCTGGGAGTTTGCAGAGTAAGGTGATGCATGTCAGGTGAGGGCGGCGTCTGTTTGACCTGTGTCCCTCTCTCTGTTGCATCCAAGTGGCTGAACACAAAAAATGAGCCCCCCCACATCTTGAAAGATTGATTCAGATCAGACTTCTGTTACTCCAAGGTTACTGTCCCAAAAGGTCTGTCTTCCTCCTGGGAATGTAGGTTATATTTGGGCACCGTGCTGAAGAATCCCAGCGTTAAAAATGATCGAAGTGGATTTTTGTTTAACACTATGTTCCCGACTCCAGTGAATTAATCATGGTGTTTTGGCACAACAGTAAATACAGTTTACCACTGATGAGAAGATGGTATTTTAATACTTTATGAGATAGTGGGACATGAGAGTGTTACGTAGTAATATGACCTGTAACATTACATGACTAATTATATTCCCTATTTAAGCTAATGGTATGTGCTCCTAGTTTATAAACATAGAAATAAAAGCATCTAGTTCAGCTTTAATATGTTTTTTATAGTACAGAAGGTTAGGCAAGGCCGATGCAGAGTAATTTTGGAGATGACAGGCCCATATGCTGCTGCTTCTGGGTTGTTTTAGCCCGGATCCTTCTACCGTCTCTCACCAAATCACGAGTCCCTACAAAGCAGAACATACCCTTCTCTGACTCAGAAACATGCAGTGCTCAGAGCTGGCAGGAAGACAGTGTGCAGCACGGTATGCAGAAACGTGTGTGCCACAGCTGGCAGGGGATCTGGCAAGAAAGGAGTGCCTTGTAGCACAGAGTGCCAAGAGCACGTTTTAGAGGGTGTGTAGAAATAGCAGCAAGCATCAGTGCTTACTTGTGCCTTAAGTCCGGTCTTTTACAGACAGTGTTTATACTGAGCAAATGAACGTGTTGTGACGTTATGATTGCCTGGAATGCAAGACCTGCATGGTGTTTGTGACCGGTGGACCTTGTCCAACACAAGCCTTGGAGCTGTCACATCTGTAGGGTGCTGCATGTCTTAGTCATCTTTGCCAGGTGCGCTTGAGTTGTAGAGCTGAGGCAAGATGTGATGAGGTGTGTGTGCACGAACAAGTCTTGGCAGTTTGTGGAGGAACTGCAAATACCATTTATTCACTGCAGAAATGCAGTTTATGGTAAGAGTATATGTTAGGGATTAGCGGCAGTTTGATTTCCTTCTGATTGTCATTCTTCACGTTTCTGTAACTATTCTGATTACTTTTAGGCAGGACATCTTAGCGTCACACAGCTGGTTGTGCTCGCACTGTGTTGGCACTGTCACTCTCAATTGTATGCTGCGGGAGGGGCTTACCTGAGGTATCTGTGCTCCTGGATTCCTTGCTCTGTGGTATCTGTGCTCATGAATTTCCTGCCCTGCTATTGCTGCATGTTCCGCTGTGAGCTTGTTCCTATAAGGTAACAAGCTTTCTGGCCCTTGCCCAGTAAAGCACTTAAGGGCATATTTAACATTAGACATATAAGTACTTCCATCATCTTCAGGGCAGATGCCCATGCATTTGAAGTTAACCGTGAACTTGAGTACTTCACTGGATTGGAGCCAAATTGCCTGCCATCCTGCAGGATCTCATTGTAGGTGTGTAATCTCTTTGGTCTCGCATCAGAACTTAGGCCAGTGCTGACATTTGCAGTAAGGTTTAATGCTGGATTTGAGACTGTCATTCAGAATAAGTAATTTTTAAAATCCTTGCTTTATCAAAAAGTATGTGACTGCTAAAAACCCTTTGGAATCTCTGCTCATAAGGAGAAGCTAAATTTGCTGTCATTTCAGTAATATGCACAAAGCATTTTGTCTTCGTTGGCAGTATTTATTCTGGAGGTACACAATACTGTATTCCAGAGACATGATCCGTAACCAGCATGAGACACAGAACTTGTGACACTTTGAAAACCTGTTGCAGTTCTGTATTTAGCTTGTTTTCCTCTGATCCATACGTAGCTTCATTTTGTGTATATCTACTTACACACACTGTTGAGCTGTATGTGTTAATGGGCTTGATCGCATGAACTGCATGTACGTAAGCACATCATCTTCAGGATTTCTGTAGTTACTAAATCTGAATTAGCCAAATCTTTTTCTTGGTTTCTTTTCAGAAACTTGACTGAACACTGCCAACCTTTTTTGGTTGATTACCATTATAAAATAGAAGATTCTTAGCCAGGACATACGGTGCATGCTGTCACAAATTTGTTCCAGTAGTTTGTGAGCTTTTAGAAAGCCATTCCTTCTGTTCTGTAGCTGAATAGAAGCTATTAGAATATCAGATCTCCCCCAGAGATCGCAGGATCTAGTGGGTCACAGATAAGCAGATGCATTGGAAAAGTGTTCAAATGAGAGAATGACAGCAGAAGAGAGTTGTAGGAGTTTACCTACCCACAATGAGAAATCTGGAAATTAGGTTTGCAGTGGAAAAAAAATTTGCATGGGAAATAAAAGGCTTTACAATATTTGAGGGAGAAAATCCTAAAAAAGGGAAAGTGGCTGTGATAGCTACAAAATGATATATCTGTTGAATTTTCATCTGCTCTTTGGTTCAAGTAAAGATACATAACAGCCTGTTCACTGATTTTTTATTACTCAGTGGGTGATAAACATGTGAATTGATATTTGCTACGTAATTTATCAAGCTTAGTTTGGAGTCTTGGGACAGATGCTTGACTGAAATCAGGTTTTGAAGTCAACAGAGTTGCATCAGTTTAATCATGGCCATTAATTTGCAGAAATTACATTTGAATTTGTGCAGTAACTCATTCCAAAATGATTAATGATCTTTTATTTAAGGAGAGATTTACAGACTTCTAAATACCATTTGATATCGAAATTGATCCTGTAATTAATTTTCCAGTAGTAATGTCATCTCCCATGTATTTCATCTGATGTTTGACAGACTTCTCGAATTAACATTTCTAGAGTTAATATTTCTGTCCAATTACAATGAATTTTCAATTTCAGTGTCCATATTTGGTGTTGGAAACAAGTCACACGAGACCTGTGAGTTCTCACAATATCTGTAAGAAGTAGAGTTGCTTTTACTCATCTGGCTTCCCCAAGTGTTCTTAATGGAAACTTTTGAGAGCCTGGGGACTCTTGAACAGAGGATTTTCTTCCTTGGGACCACAGAGTCATTCAGGTTGGAAGGAGCATCAGAGGAAGTCTCCATTCAGCCTCCTGCGTGCTGCGGGGTCAGCTCTGAGATCAGACAGGGTTACCCTGGGCTTTGTTCTATTGGACCTCAAAACCTTCATGAGTAGAAACTGCACAACCTCTCTGAACAACCTATTCTGCTTAATTGTCCCCATCGTGATTTTTTTTAAGTGTTATGTCCACTTGAAACATCTCCTTTTTCAGTCTGTGGACAGAATAGAAGCTTTTCTTGTTGCCCATAACATCCATTGCCATTTTCAGCACAAGGTGAACACTGACTTCCCTAATACCATTCCTATGGGCCCAGACACTTCCTCCTTAGTAGCTGGTTCCTGCTTCCACCACCTTTATACTGTTTTTCTGCATTGTAGTTAAATTGTGACATCCCTCCTTAGCTAGCCCATCTCCTGCTGTGTCTGCTTGTTTTTCTGAATTTTGTGCTTGGAGGAGGTTGTCCTGAAAGCCCTGCCCTTCCAAGCTGCCTCTTGGGGGATCCCACTAACCAGCTCCCTGAACAACCTGAAGCCTGGAAGTGCGGGATCTGTACACTGTTGTTCTTTCCTCACTGCCCTCAAGATCCTGAACTCAGTCATTCCATAGATACTACAGAGAAGACTGCCATTGATTATCACATTTCCAGCCAGTTCTTCCTTTTTTGTGAGTAGCAAATCCAGGACAGCATCACCTTTCACTGATCCTGTAGAACTGTCGAAACCTGGAGTTCTCTCTCTTCCAGAGCTCTTTAGTCCTCATTTTCTATAGGCAGTGTCTTAGATGTCCATGTGGGTGTGCAACACTGGATGGTAGTCCAAGGGATGGAACATCATTGGCAGTCTCTCTGCAAGAAACCTAAGAAAAGAAATCTGTTTTAGCAGCATGACTGTTTCACAGATGCGTGCCTTCATCTCTCACAGAAGGGAATCTCCAACCGCTGTCACCCTCCACTTCCTCTTGCTTTCTCTGTTACTGTTCATTTCAAGCCCAGTTGCTTTCCAGGCCTTCCTTAATAGAGCTTGATCTCCCTCCTCATTTGTTGTTAGGGCACTTTACTGATCCTGTAAATTCAGATCTGGAGGCAGAGGAGGAGCATTTCTTCTGCTGCAAGAAGCTTAGTCTCCCATGTCTCAGGAGCTGCTATCAGCCTTTTCCTCAAGTGGAGCCTCCAAGTTTCCCTCCTGCCTTGCATTGTGAAGGTCAGGATCTTGCACCTATAGGGTCTCCGTTTAGACTCTTGTTTCCTCTTGTCCTCCCTGATGTTTTACAGTCTGCTCACCTGGGGTGGTTTGTTCTCCTAGCATTGCTGTGCAGTGCACAAATTTAAAAAACTGATGGAAATCAAATTTTGGAATGGAACTCCTCATTCCTTAGCCATAACAAAGGCTCACAACATGCACCAATATTTAAGTCCGTTACCCTCTGATGTCATAAAAATTGATGGAAGAGGTTGAAGGGTGGTCCCAGAATGAGGTCCCAGAAGATTTCTCTGACTAGGAAAGACATTTATGTGTTGTTCCAGTGTTGACTGTTGCTATACACAGCTCACAAGTTTTGTGTCCTTTTATACAGTTGCTTCAATTTGTTCACTCTGAATCCTCAAACCCTTACTTCTTAGTTTTTTGGCCAACTGCAATATGTTGAGTGCTGATTGAGCTAGAGTGCTGCCCTTCACTTCGAGGTGTGAGAATCAAGAGGAAATTGAGACAGAAAGTAGAAGTGTGAATATGGTTGCTGCAGCTGGAATCACATGGAGATAAATCTGAAAATGAGATGCAAAATATGAAGTGAATAAAAATAATGCCAATAACCAAACAGCATAGAAAGGTTGATCTTAAAGGCAAAATTCAGGAAATCTCTAGGCTTGCCTACGAATGTGAAGATTTGGGGGAACAATAGACTAAAATAGAAGAGTGCAACTGAAGAATTAAAAAAAAAAAAGTGTTCTATAGCAGTATTTATTGCCTTTTTGTTTGCATTTCTTGTTTCTGTATGAGCCTGGAAGTGTTACAGCATAGGTGATTGTGGAGATGAATGGCTCTTCAAGTATAAAAGTTTAGACTGTAAATGTGTTTCAGGGCTGGGTTTAGCTGTGAAAGAGAAAAGCTTGGGAAGGCCCTACAGTGCTGTAACCCCATTAGTTACAGTGGAAGAAGTAAAAGGGCTTGTTAAAAAAATAAATGCACGTGGAAAAGGGATGACAGAAGGGTGAAAGCAGCAGCTGCACCCTGGAGGGAGTGGGCAAGCTGGAGAAATAGGTTGCAAAAGAGAGAAGACAATTTTTGTTGCGACTGCCCACCATCTAAATTCCCCCTCTTCTTATCTGTATTAGCTCAATGTCGCATTGACCCTCCCTCTAGCAAGCAGAGTGAGGGGAGGAGGCTTCCACACTTGTCAGTACTGGTTCCTCAGTCAGATGAGGAGGATGCACTGATATGACACTAGTTATTTTACTTGTATGTGGGTCAAAATAAAATCTGGCAGCAAAGCTTTTCAGAGACTGGGTGAGTCCTCCCCTCTTCTGTGATCCTATTGTACAGAGTCTGCAGGAAACCTGGGGTGGTTTGTCTTCCTAACACTGCTATACAGAGCACTGAGGAAAAAAAATCCTAATTCTCTTGGTAATCAAAGGCTGGAACACTTCATCACTTCACTCCTTGGTCTGAGCAAGGGCTCATTGTGTGCGCCAGTGCTGGAGTTTGTTACCCTCTGATGCTTGCAATCACTTTTCCTTCCCCATATATAAAAGAGACCTCTGTGGTACTGGAGTCTTATGCCAAAGTGGGTTTTACTGAAATTCCATGCCAGTACATGGCAGTTCCTATGTTTTCTTCCTGCTGCATGTAAAAAAAAAGAAGAAAAAAAAAAGATCTTTAAATATGAAAGTTAATCAAGTCTTCTTTTACTCCAAATGGCTGTTCTTGCGAGCTAATTAAAATAATTCAGATGACTGAAAAAGCTTTTAATTGACTTAGGATTGCAGTTCAGAAGAAATGTATTTCTGTGTGGAAAGGCTTTTGGGGTTAAACCAGCATTCAAGCATGCAGGAGAGCTGGATTCAGCTGCTACCATGTTATAGATTTGTTTCTTTTAAAAAAAAAAAAAAGTCTTTTGTTGACTTCATAAGTTTGAGAAATGCCTTTAGCTTCCTGCAAAACGTGGATTTTAATAGTCCATTCTTATACTTTGTCTAGTGTATTAATGCAAAATAGGTTCTTGCACTCAGGGTGTTCCTGTAGGTTTAGGAACCTGTCCTTGAGGCTGAGATTCTGGGCATTTTAAACTGACCTATGGGGCTTATTCTCAAAACCTGGTCCTGCCTGAGCTCTTTCCCCAGCCTCTCATACAGTAAGGACTTCCTTTCAACACTTGGCTGTCTGCACTGAACGTAGTAGATGGGGGTTGTTTGGTATGGGTTTGTTTTTTTTTTCTACAAGATGTAGGGATTTCCTACACAGTGTATTCTTTCACGAGCTTCTTACATGCATTTGTCTCTTAACTTTATCCAGCTTGGACAGAGAATTGTAGGTAACATTTGATTTTGAAGTTTGTGCAAGTACATTTATGTCCTCCTTGACATGAACTTCATGCTGCTTCATATCATTTTTATATTTATGTAGTATGCAAGTCTCAATTTCCTTTTAGTGTAAAGCAGGAAACGGTACCAGGGGAGGATGAAGCTCTGCATTTTCTGGCAAGAGAAAAGAGTCTGAGTGTTTGAAGTACATCCTTTCTCCAGAACATTTGCATATCTTTTCATGTGGTTGCTGAGTGTATCTGTAGCCTTTGTGATAGGTGCTGTCAGGTGATGGAAAAACATGGTTGCACTGAGAAGTACTGACAGTCCAGAATGGTTTCAGAGCATTATGTCCCAAAACAAGAGAAATTCTACTGAAAATTAGCGTGCAGCTTTTAGACCAAGTCTGTGTCCCACTGAGATCAGCGGTTTAGGTTGATATATTCTCTATCATGGATGTGACCAGTTGCCCTGTATATAAAAAAGTAGTATCATGCGCCATTTCCGATGATGTCTTGCTCTGAAATTCTGCTCAAATAAAAATGTTACTGTTTTCTATAGGTGACTTTTCTGAGAATCTTTCCAGGGGTTCTTCTATTTATTAACATTTTGTAGTACGGGTGAATAACTTTGTAATGGTTTTCTCTTATATCTGATTTTCAGAAGGTACAATCAATCAAGAAATCACCCACCTTGATTCACTCTGGATTAGTGGCTGTTTATGGCACAGTTGTTTTAAATCAGATCGTTCTCTTTCTGGGAACAGATGATGGACAGTTACTGAAGGTAAGTGGAGCATGGGAATCCCTCCCTTCTGCATCGACTACTACTGTGTTCAAAGAAGTTTATGCTTCCTATGGTTTAGACACTGCATTATAAGCAGATACACCACCTGGAATCTCTATCTCTTTTTTGTTTGTTTATGAAGTAATTGCTGTATTACTACTTGAAGAACATGATAACTTTCAAAAGCAATTATGTGTCCCGCTTAAAGTGCACGGAAACATTTCATTAATCTGCTAATGCCCTTGGTAATCAATTTCTGGACTGTGGAGTTCTCAATTACTCTGTCTTTTCTTTATTTCCCCGCTTTGATTTTCTGTTAAGTGAGGTAAAAAGCACAGCTGCCTCCTCCAGTCACTCCAGCCCAAGATTGCTCCTGTCTGAGTGCTGGGGCCCAGCCTGGTGCCTGGGGACCCTGGGTCTCTGCCTAGGCTGGGATGTGGCTGCTGCTTTTCGCTTTTCAGGTCCAACCATCAGCAAAGCTGAGTATGTATCCCAGTGAGACACAGACACTCGCAGAGACAGGACACTGACATGGCCAGTAATGGGAAGCATAGAATCATGGAATATCCTGAGTTGGAAGAGACCCACGAGGATCATCGAGTCCAAATCCTGGCTCCACGCAGGACCACCCAAAAATTAGATAATTTGTCTGAGAGTGTTGTCCAGACGCTTCTTCAATTCTGGCAAGCTTGGTGCCATGGCCACTGCCCTGGGGAGTCTGTTCCAGTGCCCACCACCCTCTGGTGAAGAACCTGTTCCTAACCCTCAACCTGACCCTTCCCTGACAGCTCCATGCCGTTCCCTTGGGCCCTGTCACTGTCACCAGAGAGCAGAGCTCAGTGCTGCCCTTCCAATCCCCTCTTGAGGAGCTGCAGCAGCCATGAGGCCTCCCCTCAGCATCCTGTGCTCTGGGCTGAGCAAACCTCTCTGCTTCCTCTGCTCTTCATAAGTCTTTCACCTCCAGACCCTCCACCATCTTTGTAACCCTCTATTGGATACTCTCTAATAGTTCTATGGCCTTTTTATACTGTGGTGCCCCAAACTGCACACAGTACTTGAGGTGAGGCCACAGCAGCACAGAGCAGAGTGGTACAGTCCCTACCCTTGCCCAGCTAGCAATGCCATGCTTTATGTACCCCAAGATACAGTTGGCCTTTCAGGCTGCCCAGGCACATGACTCACATAAAATGCCTGCACATGCAGCCAAGACACCATTCACCTCTCTGGGAGTGACAAGCTCACTGGTGCAAGCAGACGCAAGCACACTCCAGGTTTACAAGCACACACATCTTCATGGATCCTTTACGTACTAGTACAGTCCCTGTGTCTGCCCAGCATCCCTGCCTGGACCCCAGGCCCTGGGCCTGCTTCTTAGTTTGCCTGCTTGTTAGTCCAGCTTGAAGTTCATGAGTCCCTCAAGTAGCAGCCCAGCCCCTGGACCTGCCCTACACCACTGTCTGGATCACAGGCCCTGGACTCACTTCACAAGTTGCCTATTTGTCAGCTGGCTCAGCTTGAAGTTTTCAGGTGAATACACACACGCATCCCATGCACACCAGGCCTGGGAACCCATGCACATTTGCCCCACCTCAGCAGCCAGCACCAGGCACGTGGGCTGTGACCCACAGCCCCCATTCAACTGTCACACTCGCCTTGTCACACCAGTCCCCACCAGCAGCTGGTTTGGGAACACACACTGTTCCTGCCCCATGGCATACACATAAGAGTGTAAATACGCAGAGACAGTGTTAAGGAAAGGTTTAATGAGAAAATGTGAGAAGATAGGGTGTGCCTCAGTTTTACGCATGATCGGCCCCTTTCTTTCCTTTTCTACTCTTTTCTACCTCTTTATCCCTCTTGCTCCTCTTCCTATGCACAACCCCTTGGGTTTGCGAAGCTCTATGGTTTCTGCACCTTCCCAGTCCACGGTCCCCTGTTTCACATCCTATGTGTAGTATAGACATTTTATGAGTATACTAGAGGTGCTCCTGAAAGCAGCACCTGCAGTTCAATAGCCCACCAACTGGAGGTTTGTGTCTTGTGGTTGTCTCTGAGCTTAGAAGTCCTCCATCAGATAACCCTGCTGAATGATAATAATGGAAAAGGTCCTTGACCATGTACCCTTAAAGGAGCAGACACTGTCCTTCTACATGCCGTTACATTTTCCAGTGGAAATACTAAATATCGGTAGATTTGAGGAGCAGTGGAAGGCAGGATATTTGTTGGTTTGTTAGCCTTTGTCATGTGAATAGCTGTCCATTAGAAAATTCAAGGCCCGTTTTGCCTTGGTTTCTGAATAATTGAACTAGCTAGCTTAGATCAGTCACACAGAAGTGAAAGTCATCTTATCTCACTCTCAACCTTCTCAGCCATCCAGCAAAATGTCTTTTATGCTTTAACTTTTTCCGAGTTTTGCTAAAATGTGCATTTCCTGTCTACACTGCAAAGGATGGCTCTAATTTTCTGGGTTGTTTTTTTTTGCAGGCAGTTGAAAAGGAGCGTAATAGCTCGAAAAGCTTTTGTCCATTTGATTTTTCTGTGCTTTTGATATTGAAAAATAAAATTAAAGTCTTTCATGTCTCCTTAGCACAGAGAAGACAGTGAACACGACCCTGTTTAGTCATGTTTATGGAAAAAAAAAATGTATTAGTGTTAGTGTGCTTATTAACTTGCAAATTAAAGTTTCTGTGATCTCTGGTTCTCTTGAATTTGGTGAGAAGGGTGAAGGAAAACTACAACTGGGCAAGATATGATGGAATACCATCTTATATGTATACTCATAAAAGGCACAAAGAAACTCCTGTTGAAGGGAGTTGTCAATTACTAGCATAGAACCACATCTACATTTCGGGTGCCTAGATGTTCATTTTTTTTCTGAAGAATAGTACTCTTCTCCACTCAGAAGTACTTAACACAGTATGACTTTGAGATATAGGTGTCTCTTCCACATTCAGTTTCTGTGCCAATCATGAACATACTTGATGAGTGGGATGTTTCATACACTAAAGCAGTGCCAGGTTCCATGCAAAATTTGTCTGCTATGTATGTTGTAGAAATTCTGTTCTGATGGTCTTTTCTTCCTTCTTTCTGCAGCACAAGAGCTAGTGCAGTACATGAACTGTATCAGGGCACAGTAAATTGTCTTAGAGACTCTGAGGTAGTTAGTGAAAGAACAGAAATTAGGCTTTGGGTTAAAATGCTAGCAGATTGATAAGAGGGTTTGTGAATAATTTCCTTTCATGTGTTTTAGGCTATTCTTAATGAGGATATGAAATCTAACTGCCCAGAGATTTTATATGAAATTGAGGAAGAAACCTCTATTTTTCCCAAACTTCGACTTGATCCAAAAGATAATAACTACATCTACCTGTCCTCTGCCAATAAGGTAAGCACCACACTAAAAAAAATAAGTAAATTCAAGTAAACTGCTACTTTAAGGACTTCTGCCGTTTGTAGATGAAGTGTCAGTTTGGGTCAGTCAGAGTCCAAATGTCCAAATTGCAGTTACCAGCTTTATACCTAAGATCAGGTTATGCTCTCTAAGTTTTGGTTGCACTTCTGCAGAGCTCAGAAGAGCTTCTGTTTCCATGGTGCTGCCCACTCTTGCTCTGATCCAGCAAGGCCCTTAATCTCTTGATTATTTTATGTCATTCAGTCGAGAGAGTCCGTTTTTTTTTCTTTTTTTCCTGGAGTCTGGCATTATACAGAATCAAGCCTGAAGGTAGCAAACAAAACTAGATTCTTTGGAGACAGTTCCTCTGAAGTAGTAATCCAGGTATTGGTAGGCTAGGGCTTGCTATTCAAGTGGGGATTTTCTGATGTGGAAAAATCTCTTAATTTGAGAGACAGCTTTGAATTTTCAGTCCTGCTGAAGTCATTAATAAAGTTGTTATCATCTTCAGGTAGGCCTAGACTTAACAAATGAGTGAACAGACAAACAAACAAACAAAAGAACAACTCCACGATTAGAACTGATTAAGGCACGTACATAGTAAGGCTGAGTGATCCTGTGAGCTTCTGCACATGGACACCTACTTCAGAGCCACATCCCAAGCCAAGAGCAGCTCCCAGTAGCCCGTGCAGTCACTGCAGCGTGTCCTGCAGCAGGGCTGCTGAGAATCAACTCAGCAAATTCCATTGTCTCACCTATAGTTGGGAAGATGGCAGGAAAAACATGAGGGCCATCTGAGCAGGATGGGATTTTACCCCAGCACGTGGCCACTTTATTTACAGTAAGATCACTTATCCAGCAGTGAACATAAATGTTAGCCTGCCGTCTGAGGGAGTGGGTAAGTTGGTGGGACAGCTCCTGACTGATGCAAACCATATATCGCAAGTGCAGAAACTTTCAAAATTTCAGTCAAAAATAGATGTAAATATTCGAAGGAAAGGCTTCCATTTTCTTTGGCACTGGTAAAAGAGGAACTTCTAAGGAGGAACAAGAGTTTTCAGGAGTACATGCTTCTCTAATAATCTCCTGTAACTTAAATAAAGTGTCTGCGCTGTCTTTTTTTCACTTGCCAGTAGTCTGAGATGTTGGTTAGTTTCTGAGCATACTATCTCACACACCTTCAGGTAAACTGAGTTTTACAACACGTGTTTGGAAAACAATAAATACCTATATAAATACCTGCTATATATCCTTGTTTCTGTTCACATAGCATAGGAGCTTACAAATTTGTAAACAAATGGTTTGAATCAGGAATAATTTTCTGATTAATATTATTAATTAACGTTGTTATTAATAACATTATTGTATTTGTAAACAGCTTTCTCTTTTTCTTTTTCCTTTCCTTTTCTGAAAATGGCTGACTAGGATATTCAAGCTGAATGTACAAGTATAGATACATACAATATAGCCACAATTATCTATATTTGCTTATTGAAATAGCATTTGCTTGCATGCATGCTGAGTAGTTGCATGCGCTTGTTCCAGTGTGCACATGCAGTTACCTGACATGTTGATGTAAACACAGAAGCATTTTGTTTTGCGCATGCATTTTTGAATGCACCTTCATCAATCATTTAAAAATTTCAGTTCTGATGAGAGGAAAACTATGCTACTGAGCAGAGTATTGTTCATAAAATAAATCTCCTTTCTATTGTTGCCTATAACTCACTATGCTAATCAGACTTTCCTGCATTACTCTGTCCATGCTGGCCTTTGAGTGGTAGAACCAAATTGTCATTGTCAGAGGAGTTTCACCATCTGATGGCAAAATGCAGCGTGTGTAAAATAGGCCGCATATTTCTATCCAAAGGTCTTCTGGCAGAGGGGAGTCCATAAGGAAACTTCTCTGAAGGGATCGTGCTTGACTGATGTCAGAATTTTTATGGTAACCCTCAATTCCCTTGTTTCTGGAGGCGATTTTAATTTGGTGTATTATTGCATTCTTTGGTTTTAGGTGAGAAGAATACCAGTTGCAAATTGTAGTAGATATGTTTCCGAGCAAGAATGCTTATCTGCAAAGGATCCCTACTGTGGGTGGTGTTCTTTGAATCAAAGGTATTTTCTGGTATTTTAGCCTTGCATATAAAAGCAATGCATTATTACTCAGTGTACATTTTTACAGGCTTGGGGGTATTCAGCATCAAGATTGTATCTACTGAATTTTTATGAAATCAATCATGGCCATAAATGTGAGACGCTGTATTGTTATGTGAAAAGGAGCTCTGCACCTTTTAAAGCATGTATTAGCCCTCAAATTTTTGAGATCAACCCATAAAATGTATGTTAAGCTAAGAAGAAATTATTCTGGTTTTAGAACGCATGTTTTTGCTTTCAAAATTGATTGAGAGGTAAAACTGTATACTTGTCCTTGAAGCATCTTAATAGGGAGCCTCTTGCATAGGAGAACCAGGAAAGAGTGCTCAGTTGCCTTCAGTATTCATAGTGCTTTGGAATCACTGCCCTTCATTTAGGCTAGGGGAGAATTAGTTTCTAAACACTTAATCCTTGCATTTGAGTGATAAGTTTTGCTGCTTTCTTTGAATCAAGTTCTAAAGTGACTGCATGTCTTTGGCCTGGATTTAAGGAACTCCTGGGTATTCGAGCCTTGTCTTGACAACTGCAAGAAATCATATTGTGTAAACCCACCTGATCGAGCTCCATCTTAAATTTACGTAGGCCTGTTGTCCTCTCTGCCTTGACTGTGTCGCTCTCCAAGAGTTTCATTTTTCTCCTGGTTAAAATCTCTCACCTCGTTTTCATCACACATGCATTTGTGTTTAGGTTATACTTGCCTGTTCTGTTGCCCACATTGCTTTGGCTTCAATAGGTTTTCCTCATCCCTCACATTTATCTTCTCACTGTTTTTGTGAAAACAGTCCCCTTCTTCACTTTCATTTTGCTGTACTGGAACAACTAATGTCACTAAGCTCCTTTCGTATAAGACACTGCTTTCTTTAACTCTGTTGAAGTTCACCCTCTGTGAAGTTTTTACACATCCTTTTCCAACAAGGGTTGGAAGGTAGCTATCAAACGATTCCACAGAAGATTCCAACTGTACGTTGCTCAGTGGTCTTTAATCCCTCCCAGTCTGTCCAGGAAGCACCTTACTTAGTGTGTCCAGGGATCACAAATGTCTTTTTCATGACTACATCACATTGATGGGCCACATTCATCCATGATCAAATAAAGCCCCCGGGCCCTTCTTTTTCTCTGTTTTCTTTCCAGCTGATGAGTTTCCAGTCTACAGCACATATGGGTTGTGAGATTTTTATTGCTGTAGGTACATGTTCTTGTATTTGATGCTTCAAAATGTCATCCCATTTCAAAGTTATCCAAGTTTTTCTGTCTGATGGTCTCACCCTGCTCTGCACGATAATGTTCCCGACATCATCAGATGCTATCAGCATAGAACTTCTTTTTATACCAGTTCATAATTGGTTAAAACATTAAAGAAAACTGATTATGAGATTGATTTGTTTTACCATGTTACCATGGTTTTGCTGAAGATCTGCTTCTTTGTATTTCTAAAGGTGGTTACCAGAAGAGAGTAGGTGTTTATTCTGTAGTGTTTGTTTTTTTTTTCCAAAATCTCTTTCTCTCTTTTGCTACCTTGTTAGAGACTGTATTAATTACAGCTTTAAGCTTTTCAGGCTTTTAGTTATCTTATAAAGATAACAGTTATCAGTCAGTAAATCCCCTCCTTATAAGGGAAATCACCATAAGTTTCCACCTAGTTGAAACAGAAGTAATTTGGAGAAAAAATGGATTACTGTAATATGATTCCTCTTCAACGCCTACATATTTTCTTCGTTGTTAGCACTTAGCATCATTAGATGTCTGTTTTTTTTGGAGAGAGATCTGATTTTATCATTAGGTAAAAGAGAGGAAGGCATGTTTTTAGCAGGTATTTTTATCAGTGTCTGTACATGTCCACTAAAGCAATAAATTCCATAATAATTTTTTAAAGACAATGTGAACTCAAATCCAGTATTTTGATGAAAAATATGCACATCTTATTATAAGTGAAAACAAAATGAAACAAAATGTTACTACTCTCTTTTTACTCTGTCTTCCATAGGGACAAATATGTATATTCCCCTTTTCCCTTAAAATCATTCCAAACAATTAGTCATAGAATAGTGTGATTTCCCCTAATGTTTATGTATTTTCTATAGATGAATTGCATTTATCCAAAGTATGTTACAATTATTCCAGTAGAAGGCACTGATGTTTTACATGTATTTTCAATACGGAAATAACACAATATGTCTGTATGTGCCTGAAATTTGATCTTGAATTTTATGGGGTATTGAGAGCAGAAAGTGTCCCTTTGCAAACCCCCATGGAAGTCTTTAAGCGTCCTTCTCCCTAAATGTGCTCTCTTCTCTCAGTTAATTAACCTCACCCTTTGCTTTGTGTCTTGTCTTGCTATTATGTCTAAATTCTCTTTTGTGTTGTATAGGGTCTGGTCCAGCGTGCCTTTCCAAGCAAACTAGTGTCCAGAATCTTTCAGCTACCTTTGCTGCATTCATATTTTTACTTTCTTAGTAGTTATCTGAATTTGTATGTTACTTTTCAGAACCATATTTACGTTCATTACAGTGTGCTTGCAAACAGTGTAAGTTGTCCCAAAATAAGTATGTAACAAAAAAGTCTTATCCTTAAGTGAGTGGAATTCATGTTACTCTTGGCTTCTGCAAGGCAACTGGGTGAGTTTATGCTGAGAGACATCAGATCCTCTACTTCCCCGTGTGGCTGTTTCCTATGAAATGACCATTCTCCACTGCACATTGTTTGAATGTTAATCATCTTTTAGGGCACAAAAAGACAAGTCTTCCCTGACATGAAGACAAGTACAGCCCATGGTAGTAGGTGATAGAACATTTTTGCCATGAAGCTCCTAAGTTCTTCATTGTAGATGAGGGAAACTGGCTTACTTGCTCTGGCAGTCCAAGAATATAATTATCTTTGTCCTAGGACAGTTTTGAATATTCAGCTTTATCAACTGTTTTCTTATTTAAAATTTTAGTATTAATGTCACTGAAATGCATGTCTTTATTTAGTGCCAAGTATGACAAGCATGTAGCCTTGTATGTTCACGAGTGTGATCCTCAGTCTATCAGAAACTATTGGATGTTTCTCTCCCATGTCTCATTGCCAGTTAGACTTATTTAACTGCGTAGAGGCAAGCATCTGGTTTATGGGCATCTGTTGATGACAGATTCCATCCATAGAACCATTGTGGTTCTAAAACAGTGCTGATGGACCTTTGCGATCTCAGTGAGGTGAGGAAAGATATAAATTAGACTGAAATTTGTCCTGGTTGAGTCAGTTTGAAATATGTCAGGCATACTCTCAATTTCTGACAGTGTAGTTATGATCTGAATGTATTCAGATGCAAAGCTCCGTAAGCTTCTTGTGTAGCAGTTTCCTCAGTTAGACCACAAAGGAAGTGACCTTGTATTTAAGTGCATTCCCATTGCCAACATCTTGATTTAAAGAGAAAATAGGTTTATGGCTTGTATGGTTTGTGGGGTTATTTTGAGCATTTTGGAAATTGATGGATGTTTTTCTTTAAAGTCTTTCATGTGTTCTCCTTCTGGAGAGCAAAGACATTGTTCGTGAAGTATGTTTATCCAGAGAGCTCCTAGTGGAAAGACTATACCAAGGTCCACATGTTTCAAGAATGCCCACATTTCAAGTTTTTAGCGAAAGAATAGTTCCATAAGGCACATGTCACTGTCACACGATTGAAGCTAAACATGCTTCTCCCGTTTGTAGAAAAGTGTTATTATTAAAACATTAATATTAAAACCGCATCTATTTATGAATATTCACTTTTAATATTAAGATACATGCATTTAGCAATAACTTTACTTGCTTGCTTTAGAAAATTACTTGAAGTTAATCCATGAATTGTTCATTAGCTGTTCACACCAGGCAGTATTTTAAGGATTAATCCCTCAGACTCAGTGATCGTCTATCTAATTTGTATGTCAATGTCCTTCATTCCTTATTGCATTTTTTCATTTGTGTAATCTTTATAGTACTTATATATCCTGGTGTTTCCTCACTCTTTCTTAATTTTATGCTGTTGTATAGTTTCTTTATCCTACAATTTGGCATCGGTAACATTTTCATTTACTTTTTACCATCCTACTTCTGAAATTAATTTTATTATTGAAGATAGAGATATATTTTTGAATTACCTTTTCAAAACAGGTGTTTATAACCAAAAGCAAAGATTACCCTTCATATCAGTGGACAACAGAGGTGACTGGAAAGAAAGATTAATTCATCTCAGCTTTACGTTGAAAGTGTAGCTCCACGTCTGAGCTTCACCCTCATCTCCTCTTATTTACATTGGAGAGAAAAAGCAGTTTTCATAGTGTGGTTCATTTCATTCTTGGATTAATGTCTAAAATAGGTTAGGATAACCTGATCCTGAAAGAGCATATTTCTCTCCATTGAGTTTAGAGGGAAATGGGGGAGGTCAGATTCAGAGCTGTACAATGAAGCAGTCAAAAGTCAGGGTAATGAAGTCTGTCCCTGGCTACCAAGTCTGTTGTTACTTGCCAAGCATCTAACATTTGCTTGAGTCCCATTGACTTAATTAGGCCCCTAGAGCATATATCAATGCATTCTAATTTATTTTGATAAGCAAAAGATTTTACTGGTTGTTTCCCTGAAGCTTTTTGCAGTTATAACCATATTCCCTGTAAAAAATCAATAGTGTTCCTGTAAAAAATCAATAGCATACTAAATAAGTTGAAGTACAGTGTCTGAAATCAAAGCCACCATAAGGAAGCTAGTAAAATCTTATGTATAATTTTAGGTGCACATTAAAAGAAAATTGCACACGTTCAAACAGCACAAAGGGTTGGTATAACATTTCACATGCACCTGATAAAGATCTGAAAATCCTGCTAAGGTTCCCTGCCAGAAATCAGGTATGTACACCCAGTTTTATGCATGTTTGTTTATCGTGACTTAAAATGTGTCATGTTGTCACTTATTGCAGCTTCCCTTCTTTTGTCACGACATTCCATATATTAGCCCCTTTTACCTCAACAATTGGCAAATGTATTGGAAAGCTCTGTAAGTTGAGTATGTAGATCAAACAGATGTTCTCTTCCTCTCCTATAAAATATATCTTGAAGCTATACTTCATGATGTTGACTCAAAGATTTGCTATACTGACAAAGACAACTTTTTGATTGTATCACTTTATTAGCTATTTTCATATTTCCAGTGACTATGTATTGAGTTCATTATGTAAGTTCTGAGCTTTGTAACAAGTTATAAAACATTCACTGGGACACATATGCTAGCATAAATGCATCTTTAAGTGCTTGATGTTAGTATTTTCTCAGTATCTGTTCTCAGCAAACATAGCCTTGAGTATTTGATTATCAAGTATTGTGACTGGCCACTTAATCTGCATGCTATTGTCTCTGGTTTCCTGATTGAATGCATTAATGTGCTCATATTTGTAAAGCACTCTCAGCCAGAAACAAAGAATAATTAATTACAAGACAAATTCTGTTTCATAATTAAGTGCATTTTGGATATGAATGCAAATGTAGGCTCTCTGTGAGGATTTGTAATTCTTGCTCAAATATTTTGAAGGAACTGTTATAGCATATAATACTGCCACAGCAAAATTCTTGTTTAAAAATCCAGAATAGTCTAGATTGCTCCCCTCACATACATTAGAGATCTATTTAATTTGTGTAAGTAAGCCATGATGTTCCTTTCAGGACTCTTTGTATTGTTTCTCCACTTGGGAGAGGTCTTCTCCTTTGAGAAGCTGCCTAATGAATTTGCTGCTGCTGCCACAAAAGAATATGTTTGTGCATTTCATAGCTTGAAGTTTTCTATAAAGGCAAAGTGGCAACTTAACAAGTATTACAAGAAATCTATTGAATGCTTATGTTTTTATTGTTTTATAGATTTCCGTGTCTGCAAGTATAAGCAAAACCCTTACTTCCTGTATAATAAAAATTATAAAACCTGTTGAAATGCTTTCTGAAAAAGTAGTGCTGAAAAATTCATCTTGTGTCTACAATCTCACTACTCTGGTGACAATGGATAATGGTATGTCTTAATATTACATTTATTTAATACTTATTGGCTGTCATTTATTACTGAGGAGAACTGTGCATAAATACAGATCTTATAACAGTAGGTAATACTTTTTATTAAATGTCATTAAAAAAATTATTCCTGTTTTGTCAAGTGATTTTGAGTATACTTAAAGTACTCTTGATCATTAACAATTTGTTATTATGGAGTCCTCTCTAGAAGTAATGAAACACATTAACATGTAGCGAGAAGCAGCTTCTTCAAATCAGCCCTGGAGGTATTTAAGAGATGTATGATGTGGTGCTAAGGGTCATGGTTTAGTGATGGATCTCGGTAGGCCAGGTTGATGGTTGGACTTGGTGATCCTGAAAGTGTTTTTCAACCTTAATGATGCTATGATTCTATGTGATACTTAGGTGCTAAATTATGGAATGTCTGGATTTTTTTTAGCTGTTCTCTAGGTTTTGGTCTCAAAGTTCAGGTGATAATCCTTTGCAGTAGAGTCTTATTGGACTAACAAGAGGAAAACAACCACCTTGCATTGTTTCGGTGATCTATATAGAAGCACAGAGCTTTTTTAATACACGTTGTCTTTGCACCTTTCTTATGTTGTCAATGTTGGAATACAAAATAGAGCTAGGTTCCCCGCAATTTCAGTAGCTCATCCAAAGCCTTGGCATGGCAAAAGTTCCTCTGGTATCATGTAACTTTTGTGTGCCAAGTTCCAAGTTCCTGTCCAATATTTATTTGAGAATCAAGAAGAAAAGACTGTCCCTAGCAGTTGACAGTAAGGGTGATATACACAAGTATTCTGGACTATTAAGCTGGCTTTAGTAAACACTGTAAATGGGTTTTTACAAGGAAAAAAGCAGTAGAGAGGAAAATATGTCCTTTATTAACCCAGACTGAGAAGCCATATTTTCCTGCAATTATGGAATACATTGTCATTTTGGTTCTCTGTCTTCCTGGTCTAGAACTTTCTCTTACTCAATTAGCTGGTCTTTAGAGTGTATAGTATTATGGAACCTTGCATACCTTGCCTGTGCTTTGTGCCAGAGATGAGCCCTTTTACTGTGTTAAGCAGAAGGCTGTGAGCTTAATTTGCGCCTGACAATAGTACTGCCATTTGTGTGCTCCTATGACTTATGCTAGTGAATAATAGAAATGTAGGAACTATATTGACTGTTTATGGTACCTCATGTAAAGTGACCTCAGTCTCACCTGAATAGGCAACTGCAAAACTCCTTCAGGTGTCATTTCCAGAAAAAAAGAAAAAAAAAGTTGGAACTATCTGCTATTCAGTGCAGTCACGTGGGCTCTGAAAGGTCAGCCTAGGCCATGCAGAAAGCAGCAGGTTTTTTTTCTCTGAATTTCAGTACGGACAAAATCAGGAAAACATTTTTGACAGTATTGTTGTTAAAGTATTTAAATAAACTTAGAAGAAAGCATTGCCAAAAATTGATAAATTTTAAGGTTTTACTTATTACTCCTAGTAAAATACTGTATTTCAGTAGCTCACGGTTTGAGCTCTCATATAATGAACTAGGAAAGTCATTTAGGCAATTTTGTGCCCAGCATGCCAGATTTCTGCAGACATGTAGATTTCTGAAGATAAAAATGGGTGTTTGGTGGAGGATTTCAAAGTGTCTATATGCGCTCATCCACATCTTCAATTACTGAAATAACTTTAAAATCAGACTCTTTGCTTTCCATTTAGTAAGGTATTTAAGCACACCAACAGTCCCAAGGGTTGTTTCTAACAAGCTGTCAGGTGACCTTTGCAGTAAGCTCCCAAGTGCCATGCTGGCATGTGGAGCTAGGAGATGCTATCTATTTAGCAATTTAAATGTAGCCAAAGCTGGTTTTCATCTGAACAAGCCAGCCTCTGATAAAGGCACAGCTTTCTCTACCTTTGCAAGGTGTATATACTTTAAATCTGTGTAGCTTTCCTGCATTAAAAAGCTATCTGCTTCTTAGCACAGGAAAGCTAGAAAGGTCTGCACACGTGGGTTTCATTTGATCTCAGACAGTCATTCATTTTGCAGACGTACACATCTGCAGGCACACAGATGAAAGAGACCATGGCTTAAGTGGTATATAGCTAACTCTGTTTTTCGATGTGGTATTCTGCTCATGGGAGAAGATCCTCTTTCATTCCACAGCTGCCAGCGAATTGTCGGTATAGTAATTACTAGCTGAAATAATAGCAAATTGACTCATGCAATCATAAAAGATTTAAATAGGATGAAAATTGCTACTGCATAGATTACAAAAGAAGACTCTGAACCCAAGTGAGACAGAAAGAGATAGAAGTACAGTATGTCGGGGTCTCCTGCGTTAGAACAGCCTGTTCTGTTATGCTGGAAAGCTCGAATTCAGGGTCTGGCTGTGCCACGGGTATTCTGTGTGCTCTTTAGGAGATGATTTTACATTCTTACTTTGCGGTGACATTTCCTTATCTATATCTTGTCAATAACATTACTTGACTATACTGTGCATAGGTGGCATCTAGCTCAGTTAATGAGTGTGCGTGTAACGTTTGAATAACTCAGCAGAAGGGTGATAGGGAAGGACAAAATCTAGTTTATTAGACAAGAACGTGAGGAATATGTGTGTAAGAGATAGTGCATACCATGTAGAGAACAACTGAATGCATGCGAGCCTCCAGGTCAATTATTTTTTAACAAGTATTTCTTGTAATATTCAGCGTTTGCCTAACAGTCACATTTTTCCAGATTGTCTGGTCCTTGAAGCATCGCTGTCCTCAAGCTCGTGGAATATCACAGAAACATTTCAGTTGGAAAAGTAAGAACCTGGTTCCTACTGCAGTTCTTTGGGGGGGTTATGTGTTTGCAGTGCAAGTATGATCATTCTTTTTTTGTTATTTATTAAGGAAATACATATCACTAAACATAGCTGAATCCCTTTTCTTGCCCCATTTCCTCCTTCTCCTCTTTTTTGATTGCCTTTAGAAAGCTACTTCTTCTGATGACTTTTTTGTTTAACGGGACCCTGGCAGCTGTAGGAGAGGCCTTACAATGACTGAATGACAAGTACCTGAAGAGATAATAAGGGATGTCGTAATGACATTAAAATCCTTTTTGTTCTTGAGAAAGAAGTGGGCCTCTGGTACTCAGGATAAGACCTAGACCAGAGAAATCCTGAGAATCTGTGAAAGTCACCTTATGGAGCTTTCTTTAGATGAGCAGGATGTGATTTAAATGTGGTACATGGATAACATGAATACATTTTAACCAGAAAAAAAAGCATCTAATCTGATAACAATATTAACGAATACCTGTTGTTCTGTATGTATTTTTTTTCAGAGGCAAACTCATTGTTGAGAGCTTGCAGTAGAAATCACTTGTGCCTAGTACATGGCCAAAACTGTTATGATATGTGGTTGTTAAAGCCTAGGTCTGGCTAACGTATACTCTAGGTAGCTATAGTATTTCCTTTCAGAATGCCCCTCTCCTTTATGAGGAGGCTAATTCATAGGCACCTGGGATGAAACTGAACTCCTGCTTTTTGGGCAGTAGCACATCACTGCCTTGTCCCTGGAGCAACATAGGGAAGGAACCTTTACCTCTAAATCATAGCATTTCTCAGCATGCATGGAACTGAGAAGAACATGCTGCTCTTGGCCATCCTCTGTACTGACTGATGCATCAGCTATGAGCTGCTCTCCAACAGGCCTATTTTTTGGTAATGGGAGGCAACAACAAACTAGCAATACTTGCTAATGCTTACGCACACAAGAGTAGAAATTTGGGAAGTTTGCCCTTTTCCAGATAGAACGTACTAACTGGCCACTTACATATCAGAAAAGATCAGAGCAAAATAAAATATAAAGTGCTCTGTCTGCTTCTTGCTTTTCAGAAATGTATGGCTTTCAGCATCTTAGCACAGATTCTATTTCATACTAAATTTGTCCTCAGAATAAGCAGAACAAAACAGTAGGCTTGGAGGGTAGACTCAGGTTATGTTGTACGTATTTCATTACAGGCTTGCCAGGTTTTTCTCTTGGATTTGTGCTTTTTTTCTGTCACTTGAAATTTCACATTCATGACTGAATCTAGATTGAGTCCCTGGATCTTACAAAAACTCTTGTTCTGTGTATTAACAGCTGTTCACGGTGCATACACGACGGTGAGTGTGCCAGCTGTAACTGGACACGTGTCTCTCCTGCCACTGCCTGCCAGGTGAAGTTTGTTGAGGAGAGCTGGAATCCCCTGTGATACCTTTTTGTTGTATTCTTTACATCTGAGCAGTAATCTGTCTCTTTCTTGTCCTGACATGGAGAAATGCTGATTTTTTTCAGGATGTTTGCAGTGCCCAAAATGCTTCCAAGGATATGACCACAGCGCAGAAATCAGAGGTTAGTTAGCATTTTGAGATCAGCATTATTGAAGTACTGTGGGCTGGGGGAGAAATTTTTGTAAAATGAGAGGTTTTTGCAGAGGAATTCAGTTATGGATGAAGAACATAGAAAGATAATGCATATCTTGGATTAAAACTCTTGTTCTTAGTGCTTGGTTGCTGTTTAAAGGTACCAGCAAATTTTTGGGTTTCGGATCCAGGCATTGAGACAGTAAGCACCGCAAAAGCCATGTGCCTACCCCTAGATGCAGCATTTGCAATATTACCTTAAATGCCGTGTTTGCTGTGTTTAGGCACTCCACAAAACCTCGTGGGTAAACTGGAGATGGAACTAACCTCCATCTATCCCACTCAAGCTGGGTAACCGGAAAGGAAATGTTACTGGTGGCACAGTACCTTTCTGAATCTGGTTGTTCAGTTCTCTCCTGAAATCGTAAAGAATGTGTGTGAACTTACCCTTTTTTCCTCACAGGACAGCCTGTTAACCACAAGGTCATTCCTTTATTCTTTATGGTCAAGTGGTTTTATTTTTTTCATAAAACTGAGCAATCTTGTCACCAGTGGTTGCTTATGACATGCAGGCATTAGGAGATGAATGAGTAGTGAAGAAAAATTTGACTGATGAGTAAGTACATAGAGATTTGCCCGTTTTGGTTTCTGTTTTTCTGTGAATGATAGCATGGTTGGTATAAAGAGGCACTGTGTTCTTATCTCTAAATGTTTCATTGGAACTACCCAAACTTTTACCTGTAAAGACAGGAATTACCTCCTAAATCCAGCCATTCAGCTGAGACGTCTTAAACAAGATCACAAAATCTGTCTTATTTTCCACAGAGAAGAGTGAGATTGCAATACTTGGGCTTCTGAACATTAATATTCTGGATTTGGTGTGCATACAAAGCATTATTGCTGGTGAAAGAACAGAGGAAATTCTTCTTTGCTCTGCTTCCAAGCGCATTAATTTGACACTGGTAAATAGTTGGAATTCTCTGGGAGATGGCTTTCTTCCACACGACTTATCTGGAAAAGACAGTGATGGACAAGGCTGTGAAAGCCATAGAGGCAGCCCCAAGACAGATGTTTATTTAGACATGATTGATTCTTTCAGAGAGCTTGAAATTGCATTTGAAATCCTGTTTTCTTTTGACTATTGGGGCTTTAAGAAGAACATATTGGAGGGTCAAGAAAGAGGATTTGTGTCTTCCCACAACCTCAGCAGAGCATTTATATTAATATACTTTCTTTTGGTGATGGGAGCTCCAGCCCTCCTCCTGATTCCAGCTGCTGGTTTCCATGCCTGCACCCTCCTCCCCTTGCACCACAACAACAGCGGGAGTGATTGTACACGTGTGTTTGATGGGGGAACTGATTTGGCTGGAAATCAATGTTATCCGTCAGCAGATTGTTTTTCAGCTGGGTCAGCTGCATGATCCAGGTCTCCGTGAGGCCTCGGAGTCCTGTGCCAGCGCTGGGGAAGGAGCAGTGCAGGGACAGGCAGGAGCTCCCCGGGGAGGCAGAGGCTGATTAAACCAGGCCATTGCCAAGCATCTTGCTGTGACCTGCAGCCGAACTAACCACAGCTCTGAGGATGTGGCTGTCACTGTTTACACAGCCCCAGGGAAGCGCTATGCTGTCCGGGCTAGGGCTAGGTCTCGAAGCTCAGAGCTCTATTGAAGCTGACACGGCAGTGCTGATTTACATCACCTGAGGACCTGCTGCGCCCTTTCTGTGTGCCTCTCTTTTGTCACCATGGCATCGGTGTGCCTCACAACTTCTGGTTTTTATAAATGACATTCTGCCTCTGCTGTTTCCTTCCCTCTCGCTTGCAGGGGCCTCCTCTGGCCAAGCAGGGGCTGTGTGCGCAGGAACTGAGGGGCAGCGGGTCCCTTGCTCTGAGGAAAGAAGGACTGCAGAGCCAGCTGGCCTGCGAGAAAGCCTTGCCTTTCCTATGTTCAGCGTCTTTGCTGCTGAGGAAAGTGCTGCAGATTACCACAGGCAGGCCAGGAGACTGGCTCTCCACTGACAGAGGCCAGCTGGCCCCAGAGCTGCCTTTACCTACCTGATGCCATGCAGCATGGCAGGGTGCAGAGAGGAGGCCTGTGTCATGGTGCTCTGGTGAAGGCTTGGCTGGAGGTGAAACTTCTCCTCACCCTGATTTCCATTTAGCTTAAAAAAAGGGAAGAAGGCAAGCAAAGATTCTGTACAACAACCATACCATTTTTCTTTCTTTGCTTAGACACCCGCTGGCTGTGAGCTGCAGTTTGAAGAGGCCTCATTTCCTGCCTGCACCCCTGGGCACCCTGTGTTTCTGTCTGGTGCTTGCTGTCTTAATGTAGCTTTGGGGGTCTCTGTGTGCTTCTGTGACACTGTATGATTCTGCTGGTTGCCTGTGGGAGCCCAGGGCAGTTTTGGCCTCCTTTATGTAGTGTTTGGCTGGTGGCTGTGTGTGAGGCACCGGGGCACAAGCAGAGGGACAGGACAGGATGTAGCTGCAGTAAGACACTGCTGTTTCAAGGGCTTCAGGCTCTCGGATTTCTGCCTCATTCATCTTCCTCACTTACCAAGGGTTAATTTGATCCCCAGGTCAGGGTGGGAGTGAACTTTCCCCTTCAGCGGTTTGTCAGGCATTTCCTTTGCCCTCCTCCATTATGCCTACCAGAAATCACCTTGGAGCAAAGGAAATTCATTAACAAATTCCTTGCTTTTGCAAGCCCTTTGGCCCCGGCCTTTGCCCTCCATTGCTCTTTCCTAAGGCACAAGCTGTGGCTTTTTGTCAGCTGTGACAGGTCTCACGTTTGTTCTGCATTGCTTAGGCGTTTGATGGTAGTATGTGGGGAAAATGCACTTTCCGAAGCAGGCAGCAGCTGTACTTGCAGAGGATTGGAGGTGGGACCCAAATCATCCCCTCATGAAATGAGCCCAAAGTCATGATGCTATTCTGGGTGCATGAAAAGATCAGTGGGGAGAAAACCGCTGTGGCAACAATGTCCCTAGCTTTCCTAGAGGCTTTGCACTAGCCCTCTTCTCAGTATCAGGGGCTGAACTTACCCAAGGATACATCCACAGGCAGACTTAGCAGAAATCAGGATAATCACAAAACTCTAAAAACTGAATTGAAACTGCTTGTACAGGCAATCTAAAATCAAGCCAGAAATCATTTGCCTGAGATGGTTTCAAACACTTTGTGGTTTCACATGTGTATTTTCCTGGTTTTTTGAATGTTTACAGTTTTCTTTTGATGTCTGAAAGATACACAGAGAGGAACCTGACACTGACTATCAAAATAGGGAAGCATCAAAACTGAGTAAACATGAGATGCTGTCAAGAACATCAAGTAAATATGCTAGGAAAAAATCTCTTGGTGGTGTTAGTTAAGTTAGAGTAGGTAAATGTAAAGATGCACAAAGAAAAACACATAGAAAAGCCCAGTTTAAAAACTAGGTACACTTACATAAGACTGACAGCATCAAAGCAAACTAGGGTTATCCTTAAATGCATGGAGATAGATTTGTGAGCTTCTCTGCATCAAAATGTAATACTAGAAGATTTCTGCAGTTGTACTTCAGGTAGTAAAGCTCGTTCTGGACTATTTCTTGACTTTTCATTCTGGGATTTGACTGCTTTCTTTTTTCAGGTCATGAGAGGTACCTTCATTTGTTTCTCTGATCTCTCACAGTGACAGCACTGTGTTTTTTGTCTTGTGTTGTTTCACAGTTCTTCAAGAGTCACGCAAAATGTATAATTTCAAACTGGGTTTTTATGATACGTACCTTCTAGCATGTCAGATTGTGATTCCTTTTGGCAGATTTCTTATGAGATAAATTGAAGTATAAATTATGTAGGTAAAAATAGTCGGCTTGTAAAGAAGTTGTGATTGACAGTACTTCCCAGGATCAAACTTAACAAGATCTGAAATTAATAAGAAAGATGTATCTCAGTGCCATCAAACCCACATTTCTGAGTGGTGGTTGTTTTTGCTGCTAACTGCCTAGCCTTTTTATAAACAGATTTTGTTTTGCTTTGTTTTCTAATAGCATATCAACATTCATTCCATCGAGCCTTTGTGGATTTCTACATTAGGCAAAAGTGAAATAACAGTCAAAGGAGAAAACTTTACACGTGCATCAGACTTAAAACTGATACTGACGGGAAGCAGTGGCTGTAAACAAGAAATGTGAGTTAGCACATCTCTGAAAAGTACTGCTGTTTATTTTGTATAGTGTAAATTGTGTGTTTATACCCCAAACCCAGTTTTCCCCTAGCAATACGATTTTGTGAACAGTTGTCCTGGACCTCTCCTCAGCAAAGGGAGATGCTCTGCACTCCTTTAATTAATCTTCTACATCATACTCCCAAGGAGTGGAAATGAGTGTGGTGTTTGGGTACAGTACAATGTATGGGGTGGGCAGGTGGGCGTTCTTCTCAACAGTAGTTAGAGCATGTCTGTACATGTGGCTCTTTGGTTCTTGCAGCAGGCAACAAGAAATTAGGTCACAGGAAAACCGAAAGCCTCCGTTTTTGTTTGGCTCTCCTCTGCTTCAGATTATTACCCACATATTCTAGGATTTGGCTTTTGAAGGCACAGACAAGATGCCAGGAAAGGGAATCTCTCATGCAACAACTTGTGCTTTTCTCTATTGATGACTGCACAGTGTAAAGCCTTAGGTAATTAGGCTATCTTATTCTCAATCAGTCATTTTCAGGAGCAGCTGCAATGGCTGCCTGTGATTACCAAGCCCTTTTTATATAGCTTGCACTTGAGCAAGTATTCATATGGTACTGTTCAATTTTTACTTCAACCATGAATTTTCTGAGGACCATGGAAAACAAAAGAGGAGAGAGAGAGGGAAGAACAGAGAGCAAGAAGAGGAGGGGAGAGAGAAGAAAGAGAAGGGAGACAAGTGTGGAGAGGGAGGAGAGAAGGGGGGAAAGAAGGGAAGGAGAGAAAGAGGGGAAAAAAAAGGAAGGGATGACGGAGAGGGAGCAAAAGACAAAGAATGAAAACAGAAAAGTGTGAAAAAGAAGAAGAGTAATCTGAAGATTCTCATTCTTGACTAGCTTTTGAACCATTTTGGTTGAACAGAGAAGCATGAAATAACAGCAAAATCACACACTGCATTACATAGCCTTATCTCGAGGCCTTGAGACCAATATCCATACCATATTGTATGATTATTGTGACACATAGCTACTTCATTCAATAGAAGCCCTACTTTGTCTTTTCCACTCCCTGCTCTCTCTTCACCTCCATCTGGCAGCTGAAAGATTCACTCCTTTCCTCTCTTCATCCTTTGCATTAGGTTAAAGGCTTCATGTAGTAACACCAAATGAGTGACATGATGACATCTGTGATTCAGCATCTGTGACTGTTTTCTTTCTCCTCCAGCATTAAAGTTAGAAATGTGATAAATGATACACAAATGACATTTGCTCTCCCACCAACGCGTAAAGAGGCCAAAAGTGTACGTATACAGGCTGATGGGAGAAAATGTTCACCACCAGTTACCCTGCATTATGTTTCACTGCCAGCATGTTTTGGAATCACACCAAATACCTCCTGGATCAGGTAAAATGTGTCTTTCTATACTTTTTATGTATTTATTAAAACGTAGTTCCACTGAGCCAGTATGAGTGAGCGTTCTTCCTTGGCCAGACTGCAGCTGATAGGAACATGGATGACTGCAGTAATCTGTTGTGGAGCATGAATTTCTGCCGGTGAACTGATTTAACATTTAGCGTACAGATAGGGTCACAGTAGCTGCAAGAATGATTCTGTGATTTGTAGGATTCCATAAACTCCTTACTGCCAGTCTCAAGTCTCCATAGTAGAAGTTAAATGTCATCTGTTTGTGCTAAAGCTAAATCCAGAATTTGAAGGCGCATGTAAATTCAAACTCCAGTTAGCTTTCTTTTGAACTCTGATGAATTTCTTGGTGCTCATATACACTTCACCTTTGAAACAATATGAAGTATCAGTGAATTGAAAGGGAAAATGCTCAGCACTGAAGTGGTAGGTGCAGACTTGCTTTAGGACTGAGTTCTTTAAAGCCAAAAGAGCTCCTTTCAAGTCTCCGCTGTGTTCTGCAGGAAGCTCTCAGCTCGGGTGTCAGACTTGCAGGGTGGTTTGAGACATTCTCAGGCACAGCTTTCCACCTGTCCGTCTGCCTGTGCAGCAGAGTAGCAGAAGGGATTTTACCCGCTTTCATGTTCTCAAGCTGACATCTTGGCATCAAGCTCTGCCAAGTGTGGGTTTGAGGTAATACACTGGGCTGGCAGCTGCAGCAGCTGAGCAGCTACAGGACACGTGCCCTTGCCTCCAGGTGAGGCGCAGCACAGACAGCTGGAAATTAATAATACCTTAAACCACTCCAACTGCGTTCAGCAGAGATGATGAGCCAGTCCTCGTACACAAGCACCATTGCGTGTGCTGAGGCAGATGGTCTGAACATTGACGAGCATGTTTCCTGCAAGGTGCCTGGAGCCACTGGTTTGTCCTGAGGAAGGCAGGAATTAAGCACAGGCAGAGCTGCTTCAGGATAGAGAAATGCCATGAAGTTCTTTCCTCGAGACAGAATATTAACTTGCAGTCTAGTTCTTAGGCTGTGTGAAAAGAAAACAGAAGAAGAGTGTTTTGAAAAAGACACAAGATGTGTTCATATGCTTTCAAGTCATTTGGTTTTGTGCAAAAGCATTTATCATAACATTATGAAGAAAGGATGGCATTACACTATATAGCTCAAATTATCTTGTCCTGCATTTTGACTTTATTTTATAGGCTGCTACCAAAGGAAAATGCATGAGTAATTCATTCACAGCTAAAGCTTTAATAGGGAGTTTATCTGTAGGAAAACAGATAATTTTAACCTTGCCTTCCCCTGTCTTTTTTTTTTAACAGTGGTGGTCGCAAAATAACTACGACTGGTAGAAATTTGAATGTGGTGGACAAAGTGATTATTTCAGATGACCAGAGATCAAACCTCACCGTAAGTCTTAATCTCCTTTACAATGCCAAATGGAGGTCTCTTAAGGGATTAGGTTTTGTTCCTAGGGTTTTAGGGGGATCTCAGCATTTTTCAAATGCTTACACACACTTAACATTAGTCATTCTCCTAAAATAAACATGACCACTTGTAGGATTATGGTTGCATATATCCTCAGTACAGGATCATGGATAAACATAAGCTACTCTCCTGCATGATTCCCTGTGACATTTTCTGTGATCCAGAGTCTTATTCCAAAACTGTCCTTTCTTGAGCACGCCCTCAAGCTCCAGATGCGGTTCTGCTGAAGGAGGGGGTCTTGTATGTCTCTCTAGCACCCACGTGGTGCCAGTGCCTCAGCAAACAGGAGAAGATGAGACAACGTTGAGATGAAAGCCTTCTTCCAAGGCTGTGAGGAGGTGTGCATCTTGTTGCCCCCAGAATTTGTGGCACAAAGACCAGAAAACAGCAGCACCACCCTGTGGAGTCACCCATGGGGATGTCTGCAACAAACTCCACTTTAACAGGTGCAGGAGTGGGGAGAGGCAGTGCCCAAGGGTGCTGGAGTGCTTGTTCTGCTTGTCTCATAGGACCTGCATCAAGGGGAAGGAAGGAGAACTCATCGTCACTATTCCCATCTCACTGCTGGAAGTAGCTGCCGTTGCAGCGTTCAGTCAGCCTTAAAACAGCATGCAGAGAGCATGGTAAACGTGCTTAAAGGTAGACACAGGCTCAACACAGAAACTTTCTCAGGCACTCTGCATGCAGCCATGATCATAGAGAAGACATTTACCAGATTTCTGTGGGAAGTCAGGAAGGCTTTAAAATTATTTTGATTGCTCTGTTTGTAATTGTACACACTGTTGAGTACTTAATGACTATTGCAGCTTTGCTATTGCTTTTCTAGATCTCTGAGCGTCCTCAAAATAAATCTGAGTATCGTTACTTATCGCCAAGTCTGAGCCATGCAACAGAGGGTAAAGTTGTTGATATGATATTTAAAGTGGAAACTACCTTTATACCATGTGTCAAATTGCACTATCACCCTGACCCAGTGTTCATCAACTATCAGCTGCACACTGAGCTGGATCCTGATCTGGAATTAAAAATATATGTAAGTTTGAAAGTAATAAACTGTAGTTGCTTATTTAAAATGGTCATTGAAGTCTCTGTTACATCTTACCGTATTTAGTGACTGCTTATTATCTTCAATTTTTTCCCTATAGAAAGAAAATGACAACTTGAATATTTCTAAAACTGAGGTAGAAGTTTATCTGTCATATATGAACGGTTCACAGACCACAAAGATATGCTTCAGTGTCCAAAATATTACTGAAAAGCCAGACCGTAGCACCATACTGTGCAAATTCAAAAGGGAAGGAACAGAAAAGATTGACTTTTCCACAGTGAAAGTTTTTGTAAGTAGAATTTCCCTTTATGCAATTTAACATTGGTTGTTTATACAAATGTAGTGAAATGTAGCATTAGTGTTCTGGTAATGAATATTCCTTTAGAGGGAAGAATTGGATGCACTTTCTGCTCTCTTGGTACTTGGTTGTCTGTTTATATCCCTTACATCTAAGCATGCCTCCCCAGCGTAGGTATCACTAGCAATTCTGAGTTCTCTTCCAGCCTGGTTGCTGTCACAGTGTCAGAAGCAGTCTTTGCAGCCCAAACTGAGCTTCCTCCTTCTGAACTCCAGGAGAGTGGTAGCTTGTCATACCTCTGGCTGCAGCACAGAAATCAAAGCATCACTGGGACCAGGAGTGCCAGGATCTGTAAGCAATCTGCTGCTGCAGTGTGACTGAGAAAAAAGGATTCTGTCCTCCTGTTCACTTTTCCCCTTTAAAACCAGTGAAGTATCTTGATCTCTAAGTGATCAAGTGCAGAGTGATCACTAAGACTCAAGAGAAAGCATTTCTGGATGAAAAAAGGGTTAAAATTCAACAAGCACCAAGGAGACCAAAGTATTATGAACATGTGGCACAAAGCCAGGCCCAAATATAAGAACATTAGCATGGATTTCAAGGCTAAGTTACATCTTAAGATATTTGCTCCATGAGTAAGATGAAGATACAATTTTTTTTAAATGCAATTATCACCATTGATAATGGAGAAGAATGATACCAGACTCTTATTGCAGTGTATGCTGGTGTAAAACTGGTATAAAGCAGAAATAACTGTATTGACTTCAAGGCATATGGCATATAGTAAAGATTAACGAAGCTATTCTCAATTTCATATCACTGTTAACTGGTCTCCCATCTGTGGATCCTGCCATCTGAGCCACTTACAGCGTGGAAAAGTCTTTCTGAGATGGGTGTTGCATTTAAATATTAACATTGCCTTGCAATGTCACATGCCCATCCTGCAAGCTTCATAGGAATAACTGTCACTGAAAGGTCACCACTTCGCTAGGGCAAATCAAATGCAGTGGTTAAAAATGTAACATTTTACTTGTGGTACTTAATTTTTTTTCCAATAACAAGAAAAATGTGAAAACAGGATACCATCATGTGTTTTCTTTTCAATCATGCAAATAAATAATTGTAGAAAAAGTAGAGCCTCTATGAAGAAAAGATAATCTGGGTGCTAAAGATAAGATTGTTATGGCTTATGAATAAATGTCTCTCTTGCCTCGGTTTTCAGTAAGAAAAAGGGTGTCAAGTATGGGCTCAAAGACAGAGAAGTCTGCAAAGAAGAAATGCCATTCTAGTGACAGAAGCAAGATTCAGACAGATAAGGGGGCTCAAGTCAGGAATAATGGGCTCATTCCCATCACAGCATAGAGAAGGAACTGGCACATGATATTACAGACTTGGTAGGAAAGATTAAAAAAAACAAAAACAGTAGTCAAGAGAGGTACTGTATGACTGGAAAACGCCAGATGTACAACCAGTATTTAAAAAGCAAATAAAACAGAACTCAGCAAATGTAGGTTTGCTGATTTAATCCTAGCTCTATATAAAGCTTTATAATGTGTTTTGAATGAGGGGCTCTTGAAAGACCTAGAGGTAAATGGAAAATGGGGTATTTGCAAACTTCTTTTTAATAAAGGCAGGTTATACTATATATCTTTACTTGGTAAGATGAGTGATTTTCTCAACAACAAGCAACAGTAGTTTGCATGTACCTGGAAGTCATTTGGTAAACTACTTGACATGGTCATTATGAAGATACTAGGAATTAAAACAACTGAATGCTGTGTGTAGGGAGCTGACTCTTGGCAGTGTTGATTTTCATACAGGTATCATTTAATATCACTAGTGACTTGAGCACAAAAATAAGGTATGCACTAATAACATTTGCTGATGGCGTAAAGTTTGGAGGCGTTACTGATCTAGAGGAAATTTCATAATACCATGTAGGAAGAATGAAATGAACATTGGAATAGAAGTCGGATGATTTCAGGTGTACGGTATTTAGTCTGACTCATACACAAAATAAATAGAAGGAAAGAAATGGGGCCACAGACTAGGAAGGTTGTGATGAAGACTGAAGATATTCTAAGTGTGACCTGAAAATTAAATGAATGCTTTGCCTCAGTTTTCAGTAAGCAGTTTTGGAGCACTTTGGTTGGACATAACAAGAAGAGAAAGGCAGATACATTAGTCAAGTTTAGCTACCGATGCATTCCAGCCTTGGAAAAGGCAAATGAGGTCCTAGGAAGACTCAGACTAAAAGTACTTTGTATAAGAACTTGAAAACATTTAGACTATAAAGGAAAAAATACATTTGTTTGAGGAAATAGGGCTGCTTTTTCTTCTGTTCTTTTTAGCCCCAGACATATGTATCATTCCAGCCCTACGGGTTTCCTCTGGCTGCTCACGTCCATGCAGCTGCAATGTGACTATCCAGTTGGCTGTCTCCAGCTGCCCTGGCTGCTCACCTCCTGTGACAAGCCAGCGATTGAATCACCAGATCTCTGCCTTCCCTGTTGTAACCCAAAATAATTTCAACCCAACTCTCCCTTTCAATTATCTGAGGCTCGTTTCTATCCCCAGCACTTGGTGGTATTCTTTTTCTGTATCAAAGTGTATTTTTACTTCTAGTCTGTTTATAGTCTCAGCTACCCTTTATTTATGTGTTTTCATAGTCCTCTTGGAGGTCCTTCTTTGCAAAATTTCTTCTGCCACAATCAACAGTGGTCAGTGTCTGAGTTCAGTGTCTGACAGACTTCAGCACTTCGGTGTATTCCTAAGAACTAATAATGTCTGTCCTGCCTTTGGCAAGCCCACTGGCTGTGGGCAGTGTCGTACATTTAGTGTATGCTGTATTTGTTCTGAAGTTGACCTTCAAGAGCAACCGTGAAGAGGTTGAAACATCTGCAAAGAAAAGGGGAAGAGGACAATGGGCCAGGGCCTCTATCGCAAATGTTACTTCCCTCATTATCAGCTCGAGTTTTACCTTGCTTTTCTGCTCAACAGATTAACACTGTATGTGCAGAGAAATGTTTTGAACTATTGCCTTCCTCGCTTCAAAGTGCCAGAACGTTTAGGAGTGACTCAGAAACGCATGAGCCACTCGGACAGCTGGAGGCTCACCTTCTGCCCTGCCTTACATTCAGTTGAGGGCTCTTGTTTGCATGGTGAAAAATTTGGTCCTTCATTAAAGAGCTCCAAATTTTTCTCTGGGTGCTGCTGTTATCAGGCTTAAACATGAAATGCAGTGGAAGTTGTTTGTATTGGTTTGTGTAATTTTTTCCCAAATTGCTGCACTCTTCCAGGTGATCCACAGAACCAGGGTACTTAATGTGCTTCAGATAATTTTTTTATATATATGAAATGTCATTTTAAGTATTGCTGAAACACTTGTCTTCTATTAACACAGCCATTGCTTTTCTTCAGGTCAAATTAGGAAATTTTGAGCTTGAAGTCAAGCCAACATCATCATACATATATTTATACGTCCTTATTTTGCTACCTATTGTAGTGGGTGTCATAATAGGTAAGTACTATCATATGTTTTCAGTATTTTATTTGCTGCAGGATTTGCAACACATGAACACTTACAAAGAAACACTTAAAAAGAAACCCAAGTGAACAAAAGAGCAAAACCTTGAACTTATTATTATAAACTGAAATTTATCAAAAATATACAAATATATGCACAAGACAAACTTTCTTGTGTAAGACACTCACAGCGTCTTATCTTATCTCAGGGTGTCCTTCCCCTTTCGCAGTAAGAGCAGACAAATTTAAATCTGGTCTGGTGGTGCAGTCCATCTCACTGGACGACAGCATGTTATAAGGCAGTCATTTTGGCCATTCTGCTGAGATTATTCACCAGCATGTAGTGAAGCAAGCCTTAGGATCAACATTTTTGTGTCAGGCAAAATGCTCAGGCACTTCCACCAGTCAGAGCTGGGCTCCTCTCCCCTCCCTGGGGGTGCATGTGCCCCACCCAACTGTTTATCCTCAGGCATTCATTGTGGTGCTTCTGCTCAGTCTCATTTGGATAATTTATGAATGTGTAAGTCATTGTAAAAGTGAGGAAGAACCATTATTTCATAGTTGTCCCCTACTCTTTTTTGCACTCCTTTTCTCTATATGTCTTGACCTGGTTATGTATTTGATAAATTTCGGGCTATTGTAATAAGCTTGGTGTTTGGCTCTTCTTTTGTTTGGTTGGATTTCTTTTTAAAAAGTGCATTATCTTTACAAGAACCGCATCTAGTGCCTTTTCTCTGTCAAAATAAGCTTTGGAGAAATTAACAGTCTGGAAGTGGATTTCCTTTCCAAAACTGCTTTTCCTGTTTAATCAGTGCTAGGTTAAGTAGGCTGTTAGTAGTAGAAGTGCTTGTTACACGCCGTACCTCACTGCACAGCTTGTATGTAACAGAGTGTGCTGTACATTCAAATAAGGTTGGACTCAGAATTCCAAGGTATCATTACAAGGAATGTTTGTTGTTAAATGTGGTTTTAGATCCAGATAACTGGAGCTTGTGAGTACTACCACACTGATGATGGTAGAAGATTAATCCGTCTGAAGTTTGCAATTGTATATTAATCTTCTTATTACATTATATACTTAATAATATTAAAGTATGGTCTTCAGTGGAGTTGTCTGTTCCGCAATTTCTGTACTCAGAGTCTGTTTTCCTTCCCTTTTAGTGGCATTCATAGTTACTAGATACAAATCCAAAGAGTTAACTCGTAAACAGAGTCAGCAACTTGAGCTGTTGGAATATGAGATTCGGAAAGAAATACGCGAGGGTAGGTGTAAAGAGCTTTATTGTGCTTACGTGTGCAATATAATTTCAGAACTGAAACTGTCAAGAAGAAGCTCACGTTGTATAAACACTTAAATTTTATACTGCTAAATTATTTTTGTGTTGCATCAGAGTTCCTCTTTAATGTTGGTCTGCTCCTCAGTAGCAGATAGCACTGAGCTAATAGGATTGCATGTAATAATTTCTTTGAACAAAAGTGAAAATAAAAACAAACCGGTACTTTCCAGCCCCTAATTGTTTCAGAAAAGCAAACCCTCATGACTGAAAACTGTTTTTTAAGGAACATGTATTGAGTCCAAGTTTTAACTGTAGAGGTGATTTTGTGTCAAGTAAACTAACTCTCTGGGTGGGGAGGGGGGTGTTTTTACAGGATTTGCGGAACTGCAGATGGATGAATTAGATGTGGTGGATAGTTTTGGAACTGTTCCTTTCCTTGACTACAAACACTTTGCTATTAGAACTTTCTTTCCAGAGGTAAATATTTACAAGTCTTTCAGTTGTCAGACCTGTATAGTAATGAAAAAGCTAGGAAGATAAGGATCAAGTGACAAAATACTACGCAGTCACTGCACATTGTTTTCACAAGAAACTCTTCTTAAATCCACAGCTACCAAAGAGCACTTTAAGGCTGTACATGTCTATATTTAACCAAGCCTAAATGCTGTAGTTAAAGCACTGATGTTGAATTTTCAAGGGTTGTGCATGCTTCAGCTTCTTGTTGCCCAGCCTTGCTTTTCAGGCCTTCCTAACAAAACCATAATTTATCCATTGCTTTTTTGTTCTCATGTATTCATTTCCTGTGCCATAGCTAATTAAAGTAACAGTCAGGCTAGCTAACACGCTAGCTATCATCATGACATTTCCTCATTAGACTTTTAGAATGAGGAGATGGCTCTCAGGTTGTGCTGACTGTCTACTTGAAGCTGCTGACAGAAATGGTAAGACCTTGATTCAAAGGAATACAGATCAAATTCTTAAAAATTACGTAAGTACTTAAATGCCGTCCTGTTTAGAAGTGGATATTTTCATTGGTCTTTGGAGTAGTTCATGGCACTGCATAATAAAAGGACTGGAGAGGCCTTCTCTTGAATGTTTTCTTTTATATATATATATATTTGTTTATTTATATTTGTTGTTTATGTGGCACATTGCCATGCTAGTAAGTGCATTTGCCACAGCTTTCAAAATTATACCATGATGTTAAACAGTGCCGACCGGTGTTTACGAAGTGGCAGAAGCTCTGGTCTCAGCTGTTAATATTTTGTAACTGACACCAAGGAGTGGAAATGTTTGGCTAGTACAGTGGTGTTTTAAGTTATAGCTGGTATCTACCTTTTTAGCAGTATGCTGCTTGGCATGTGTCACCCATCACTGCTGTGGCCTCGTCCTGCAGTCTTGTCTGCGCACTGCTTTGCTTTGTCGCTGTGTGTAAGCCCACTAAAAGCTCATTGTGATAAAGTTAAACCCACGTGGCCAGTATGGAATTGGAACTCCTGCTGGTACAGTGCCAAATAGCAGTTACTGAATCAGATTCATTTTTAACGTAGTACATACGCATAATCTTTATACACTTGAGTCCAGTTCTCACACCACAGGATGTTGGCAGTATCTCTCCTTACCCTTCTATGATGCTGCCAGTCTAATTTGTATGGGGTGACTGGGAGGTTTGAATTAAATGGGCCAACAAAACCTGCTTTCTGCATTTTTTCATTTCAGTTTGTTTTACTGGGCGAAAGCGTTCACTTTATGCAAATAAAATGAAAAGGAAAAAAAAAAAAGCACGAAGTGTGTCACTCTGTTGCATTATGTAAGATCAGAAAAGGACAGACTCGCTTTTTTGCCTTGGGGCAAAATGCACCTTGTATGTCACCTTGCAGCCCTGAAGCGTTTCCAGTGAAGACTTTGTCTTAGTTTGAATTACCTACAAATGGAGGAAGTAAACTCACCCATTAGCTCTCTGCAGGCATGTAGTGTCAGGCAAGTTGTTAAATGTCTTATGTATCAATCTTTCCTGCTACGTGGTTGTCATTTACATTATGGGAGTGTTCAAATATACCTTGTGCAGTGTGGATGTGGCAGGAGAGAAATGCTTTATTAAGCAAATATTACAGATAACCAGAAAAGACACAGTAGATTGCAACCTCATGTCACAAAGGTCAAAGTGATAAACCACCACTTCCCTTGATCATTTGATGTGTTCAAATGATATCTACATTGTACTCCTTCGGCCTGCCAGTGTGTTCAGTGGGTTTTGTCTCATATCATCTAAGCTGTTCAAACATGAACATCAAAGCTGTTCACTGAGCATCTTCTGTAGTTGATGTAACGAGAGGCAGCTCAACATGATTCATCCTACTTGCCTGAGACATCTGTCTCGGGATGGGATTAGTTGCTGAAGGAGGGAGTCAGATACCTAAAATTAAGAGTGATGCACGCCATCTTCATTCTGAGCTTCTAGCTTCCTGCTGCTCCTGTTTTCTATATTTAGTCTAGCTTGGTAGCTTTTGTTTTGAGCTTAATGCTTGTAGGTGTTAAATTAAATGGATGTTACAGCTATTCTTAAAGTGCTCGTTATGTTCAGCCTGATTTTCACTTTACTTGTAAAATATGGTTTGTTACCTCTGTTCTCTCTCCATTTTCCACATTGTTTGGTTTAACACTAATGTGCTTGTTCCCTGTTTGCAACTATTTTTAACCTTCTACGCGGTTCTGGTTTATTCACAGGCAGTGGAAGAGTAGAGAGAGAAAATTTTACTGGTAGGTGATACTAGAGTTGCTGAGCAAGTTCTGAAAAAGATGAGAATAAGCCAGTGGAGGAAGAGGAGGATAGAAAAGAAGAAAACCTGAGGATTAAGAAACAAGGGGCTGCCAGCATCGCAGATAAAACATTTACTGTAGTAAATATTATTAGTGTAAATGTGGTGCTCAGGAATGCTGCACGTGCAGGCAGTGAGAGTCAGACAAGAAGCATATGCGAGGTGTCAGAGAACTGGGGGCGTCCCTTTGTTGTGATAGCTTTTGTAGGGCTGGGTGTGCGGTGGCACCTGTGCCTCTGACAGCATGGACCTCCTGGAGAGTTCATTTGGGAACATTCAGAAAGCGCTTTGAAATGAATGGAGGCAGATGAACTCAAGTGTCACTGTGCTACGAAAACCCAATCATTGCTTTCCAGCAGGATGCAGCTGGGAGTAACCCTTGCACACTTGGAGATGAGGGTAATGAACAGTCTTTCCTGCAGAGCATTATCTCACTGCTGTGCTAGTGCAGCTCAGGAGCGTAGTGTAACACACAATGGCACTGAAATCAATACCAGGTCATCTTCTGGAGTTGACTTTTGGGTGAACCTGGAAGAAGTCATTGTGTAGAGGCCAGGATTTCCATTGTTCTATTTCAAGTTGTATGCCATCGGGAACACGCTTGGCATGTTTAATGTGAAACTTTTGATATACATCAGAATGATATGTGTCACCTGTCTTATATTTTAGTCAGAAGGTTTTGCATCCATCTTCAGTGAAGACATGCCACAGGTGAGTTGATGTTGTGCAATGTGTCTTAATAAATATTCTTTCACAAGCAATTGTATCCCTTATCGCTGTGTTTTCTTTAACACATCAGATTGTATTTCCTGTATGTTTCTTTTCCCTGTGGGGGAGGTTACGTGGATTTATGTATAAAAGGAATTTGATATGTAAGATTCCGTTACCCCAGTGTATGTTTAAATAACATAAACAGGGTCTAGTTGTGGCAGATAACAGGCAAACTTAGCTGTTGGCATTACTCTGGGGATGTGCCAGAAAATGTATGCTCTCTCTGTGTGCGCTCCATGTTGTACACAAACACAAATTCATCTTAAGTAAAATCCTGAGACCCGTGAAATGCAAAATTCCCACTGATGGAAATGAGGCCAGGATCTTATCCCATATGTTGCTTACCATTGTTCTGAGCATTAAGAATCTATCGCAGCCAAACTACAGTTTGCTTATTTTTCTTTAACTGTTACAGAGCAGAGACCAAGCACACAAGGATGAAAGCTTCAACATGTTGCATGCTTTAATTTGTAACAAGAACTTTCTTGTTACTCTCATTCACACTCTTGAAAAGCAGAAAAATTTCTCTGTGAAAGACAGGTATAGTATGATTTTGCTTATCATCTTCAAGGCAGATAATTAACAGGGAAAGTCAACATAGATTGTAGCATCCAAATGTAATTTCCACTTCTTACTGAAGAAACTTGCATTTCTCCAGAGGGTTTTTCCATCTTCTCCATCTGCACACACTGAGGAGGGAAAAACATTGCCGTTAAACAAGCCATTACGGAGAAGTCGGAATGTTTGTAGATGTAAACAAAGAGGGAAAGGAGCAGGAAAGCTCACATCAAAACTGTAAATACTTCCTGCAGTCGCATCAACAGTTTTACAGTTTAGAAATGTTCTGTCACCAAAGCAGTTGTAATTCTGCAGAATTAAATGTAGAGACAAATTGTATGTTTAAAAGATAATCGCAAGAGCAGATGGACTTGCATTTTTTATATTTGTAGGCATCAGTGGGCAGATTCAGTGCCTAACGATTAAAAACTTAAGATATAAACTACACTAAGGAGTGTTTCGTTTATTAAGGATGTATTTTGGAAGAGAAATTTCAAATATTATAGCATTCTCTTTTGTTGTTGTTTTTTTTCTTCGAACAGGTGCTTGTTTGCATCCTTCTTGACTATTGCACTACAGACTAAGCTAGTTTATCTAACCCATATTTTGGAAGTGTTGACAAGGGACTTGATGGAACAGTCGAGCAATGTGCAGCCTAAACTCCTGCTTAGACGAACTGAATCTGTGGTAGAAAAATTGCTGACAAACTGGATGTCTGTCTGCCTTTCTGGTTTTCTCCGGGTATGGATACACCTTTTCACTGCATCAGATACAAAAAGAATATTTTAACTGATTTCTTCCACAAGGAGTATTGCTGGGATCTGTATAAAGCATTGTTTAACACATTATTAAAGTGCCCTCTCCTAGTTTAGGTGACATTGCTAGCTATCATCAAGGGGATGCAGGAAAAGAGATGGACTGTTAGAAATTGTTGTTTAATTTATTTGGATGAGATTTGGATAATTTTGCAACCCTAGCACAACTTTTTCTCCTGTCAGCCCTTATTTCATGTTAAAATGCAGTTTGTGCCTGTCTTTGCAAGCTGTTGGAAAGCTGCTGTGTAGGTGAAGGTTTAAGGAAAACCATCATCTCCTGGAAAACTAAACTTCTTTCCAGGGTTTTTAACCTCCAAACGGCATTGTAAATTTCAAAGACTCTATGACTTCAAGAGGAAACAAGATAAGCATTTTTTCTTTTGCAGCTTGTTTATTTTAGCCCACTTGGTAGCATTTCGTTCTTGGTTTCAGGGCTTGGTTATATTTCCTGTCTTGCTCAACAGCGTGATGGTATCACTCGCATCAGTCCTGCCTGTATCTCACTCACAGGCACGATGGTATCACTCGTTATCAGTCCCTCCTGTACCACTGTTACAGCAGCAGCGTTATTTGGGGTTCAGCAACTTGAACAGTTTTCCTGAAACCCCAGGAAAGAGACAAGGAGTTGTCAGAGAGGTTTATTCTCAGTACACCAGTTGCCTTTATGGAGCTCTGCTTGTAAGTGCCGTAGCTGGGCTGCAGGAATGGTGTTGCATGGAGCCAAAGATCCATCCTTCTTTTCTCAAGTGTTTGCCTGGAGACTGGGGTGCAGGCCGGAAAGGGAAGCTCAATACCGTTCACTCTCACTGATAAACCATGGAATATCCCACCACTTTTCTCCCAAGGATCTTTTCAGAAGCCACAACAGGAGAAATAAGCTAAAAGGAAACCAGATATTACCTTGTTTTCTCACAAAACTGAAAAGGAAGAAGTAGCTGAAGTACGCATGTGAGCACAACCACATCTTCCCCTCCATCCCCCCCCCCCCCCCCATGAGCAGTTTGGTGGAACAAGGAAGCATCAGCCAGATTGAGAAGGAGCAGCTTGTCTGTAGTGTACTTGTGCACAGCAAGGGGCTGTGAGCTATTTTGCCACACACTCCAGCTGTCTCTTACCATTTCCATGAGTCTTTCACACTAAAAGACAAAGCATGAAGGTTATACAAATAAGTAGGTAGTGCTCAAAGTCATCTTCTTTTCTAATTGCAAGATAACGAGTTAGTTAAAAGGAAATAAATCAGTTTGCTACACCTGACTTTTTCTTCTAGTTATTTATGCCTGTTTAGTGTCTGCAAAAATAAACACGTTCTTTGTGTTTGTTTCATGTCCTAGGAGACAATTGGTGAACCTTTCTATTCGCTAGTGACAACCCTCAATCAGAGGATAAACAAAGGACCTGTTGACGCAATAACTTGCAAAGCCCTGTACACGCTTAATGAAGACTGGCTGCTGTGGCAAGTGTCGGAATTCAAAACAGTGGTATGTTTGGCAGTTTACATTTTGAAATCAGACAACTACAATGTTTTCTTTTTTTCTAGTAAGGTAAATGAAGGCTCTTAGACGCTAAGGTGATGGTTAAGTTCCCAGACAGAGAAGAACAAAATTACTATTGCTCACAAAGTTTCAAAATCCAGTGGAGTTTAACAAGGTGGTGTTTCACCAATATGCATTTTAAAAATAGCTATCACTTCTTGCTTCACAGCGTGCTTTAATTGCCAAAGGTTAGGTTTAGTAAAGTCTCAGTGTATTAAAATTCCTTCTTACTTTAAAGTGTACTACAGAATTGTAAACATCCCCTTAGAATTTTAACTTTTTTCCAGTGAATGAAAGAATGAATTGCAGAGGTTCTATTTTGTATTGTGTTTTCTCGTGGCAGATCTTCAGGCAGCAATAATTTGCTGTGGGCTTCCGTGTTATTAACTCCAAATCAGCAAGGTTACAGTGTTGTGCATTTTAATTAGTTGCTTAGTTAAAAACAAACAATCTGGGAAACTTAGCTGACTTTCTGAACTTTACCATAGATCTCGTCTTTCCCAAAGCAACAGCAAATTGCTTCCTATTTCACAGTTACACACAGAATTCTTTGAAAACTGGACTTCCTTGTCTGTCATTCTGAAACTGAGAGGAGAATAGACAGCAAAGATTACTGCATTTTTGAGCATGTAAAAATAGTGACTTTTTGAGTAGAAGATCTAAAAAAGGGTTTTCAGAGTAAGCAGAGCAACTTTTTCCCAAGAATTTCTAAATGATTCTCAGTCGGAGAACTTAAAAATCTTTCCATGGCTTCCTTGCTTCTCAGCCCTTGACTCACTGTTGTAGTTACAAGACATACATAGGAGTAGAGTCATAGAATCATTTGAGTTAGAAGGGATCTTCAGTGGTCATCTAGACCAACTCCCCTGTAATGAGCCTGGACACCTACAGCTGATCAGAGTGCTCAGAGCCTGGTCCAGCCTGACTTTGAATGTCTCCAGAGTCTGGGAAGTGTGACCGAACAGCAGGCTTCAGAACTTGGGAGCAAAAATGGCCAGGGCAGCAGCTACCATGGTAAGGACAGTGCAAGTGCCGATGGTTCTGGAGGAAAAATGACACCTTTCCATAGCCCATACCCTGAGGTAGGGCTTCAGTTTCTAGGTCTGCATGTCTTCCATGTTTGCAGCAGTTACCTGGAGATCCTAAGATGCCTTGTATTGGAGTAGACTCATGACCCTGGAAATTTTGGCTGGTCAGCAACCCATTGGACTAGCTAGGTCAAAAGCTGGGTTATATAGGAAGGTCACTGAACTGAACTTTTCTGTGACAGATTTCTGAATTGTCATTTTCTGCTGAAAACTCTTGGACTGACAAAATTACAGACAAATCTTCTTAGAGCTACTTATAAAGCTGCTGTTGGAAGCATCATTTGAGGGTACTTCAAACTAAGTTACCACTGCGTGCATTTGGAAAGGAAGCTAGTAGCTGAAAATTAGTTGAACACATAATATCATATCTTTGTTTTCCTCGCTTGTGCACTGCATTTGGGATCCGGGGTACGTTTAAATACATTACTACATATAGCCATAGGATACAAAACCCAGTAGTTAATGCAGAGCAATAGTTTTCAGGCAAGCTTGTTTCTAATAGATAACGCAGGAACATCTGGTCTTGTGGAACTGATTGGCTTTTCTTATTTATAGCACAAATTCACACTGAGAGGCACCTTGGGAGATAGCTGACTCTGAACCTACTGAACACTGCCTTGAATTCTTTTCCCATTATTACTTCTGCACATGCAGTTGCTGATAGGGTCTTGTGGGCAGCCTGCAGTGAAGAGAGGGGAAGTGGTCTGAAGGACTCGGTATCTTTGGGGAAGGTTGTCTGAAGATGGATGAGGAAGTGAGAGCAAAAAGCCTTTCCCAAATGTTGTTTGCTGCCTTGTGCTTTGTATTCTTGCTTTCAAACAGTACTGCTTTTATAATTTATACTGGTAGAAGATTAATAAAGTAGCTTCCTCTCCCAAGGTCCTGCAGTGTATCGGACTCAGGTGAGAAATGGCTGAATATTCATTTAAAACTGTCAGAAGAGGAGAGAGGATCCTGCACTGGAATTATGGAGTGTTAAGGACTCTAGCTCTGGCTGGATAGGTAGAAAGTTTTGTTTGGTGTTTTGTCTAAGTTTTATACTGGAAACTAAACTGTGTTGTGAAAGAGATTTGGGTGGAACAGTGAGGCTTTCTGGGTGATGAAACAGGCCAGCTGTGCGGGTTTTCTCTTCAAGAACAGCATTTAACAGGATGCTAAAGTAGAAGGAGTCAGCTTTTCTTCTATTACAAACACCATAGGATGTACAGGACTTGATTCTACAAAGAGAGAACCACTATTGTGCAGACAGGGAGCCATGTTTCTCCTTTCTTTAGAAGCAAATTACTGTCTAAAGAACTGAGTTTTTGTTTTCTATATCCCATAAATTCTGAGCTGAGTTTTCAAGTGCCTTTGCACATTTGGTCACTGCAGTTGCATTCTGAGTCTTGCAAGTAGGTATTTTATTTTGCCCCTTTTGAAGGCTCTGCAAAAGTGGTATGCTAAAGCATAAAAAACACCCCAAAAGAGGGTGTCAGGAAGTTACTGCAGCACATCTGTGGATAGCCAGTGTCCAGAGAGTTGTGGTACGTACGCACTTGAAGATGCAGGGAGGAATCTAGTACAGAGTTGAACTGTGAAATCAGTGGCAGGGCACTACAAACAAATATAGGCAATCTACATGCGTATCCTTAATTCAGGAGCAAGACTTCCATTCCAAACCAATAAAAGCAGGATACAGCCAACCAAAAATCAGGGGAAGCTCCACAGGTCCCTTCCTTAACACACCACTAAGCAGATAGGCCCATGGGCATGAGAAGGAAGAAGTACTGGGCATGCAGAAAGAAGAGATTTTGGGGCATGAGATGAGAGATTTTCTGGGCATGCAGAAGGAGAGATTTTCTGAAAATCAGGCCATTTGTAACAGGAAAAAAAAAAGAGGACTGAGAATTGTGTTGGTTTAGAATTACATTAGAGCCGTCCCTTGGCTAAGCTGTGCACATTTTTTAAAAAGGCCATAGACCTTGGGACCAGCTAACCCCCTGCAGTTACCGTTCTCTGCTGGAAAGGGCCAGATATTGAATAGGAATGGGCTTCTGAAGTCAATACTCAAGCAGAGGAATAGAAAGAAGGATGCTTTTAAAAGCAGTGGTCCATTGCAAGCTGAGGAGCCGTGTGGGTTTCATGCTGTGCTTATATTTGAGTACTGAGAAATAAAACTGCCTTGAAAGACATGTGGCTGCGTCACAGCCTTTCAGAAGAGGAGGAAGCAAGCCTGCTTTCTCACATGCAAGGCAAGCAGCTGCACCTCTCAGTAGATAATTTGCTCAGTGACTGATGAAAAAAAAAACTGTGTCCAGCTGAGTGTTACCATTTGATTGAAATGATTTGTTTTAAATAGAAAAGCCATGCAATGTGGGCCTGGCCTGGGAGGAATTCTTGGTGGAATCTCTCCTGTAGAAAATCAAGGGAGGACCTGATCATGTGGTAAATGGTGCTTGGGCATTTAAGAGCTACAGATTTATCTTGAATTTTCAGAAGGGATTTGAACTGTTGAATTCTCTTTGCTGAAATAAGTAAGTTTGCTCTTTTAGATGAGAAGAAATGAGTTAATTCAGCCAACTGTCTTTTGTCGAAAGCGAAGCAAAGCTTTGTGGTGGTAGAAAGTTGTTTAAAGTGTTGAACTGCTTTAGTAGTTAAAAGAAGGGTGTTAAAAAGGTGGGAGGGATGCAAGGGAGTAAAGCAGAGAGGGAGAAGCTGATTTCCTACTAAGATGTAATGGATGTGGTATTACTGATCATATTAGTGAGAGATAGGGAAGCTGTTAAAAGTGTGTGATGTCTGGAGATTTTCATCAGCAGAAAGGGACGCAGTAACCCTTGTAAGGAAGTCAGCAATGCAGATGTTGTCTCATATAACATTTTCTATCCCAATTTCTTGGCTTTACTGTAACCTCATGACAAACAACTGTTCTGTCTGCTTCAGAAGGATCACGTGATCAATCTGATTTTTCCTGTTTCTAGTATTTTGTAGTCTGGAAGGTAAGGGAATAGGTTTAAGGTAAAATCATTGTTTGTACATCTTGCTGCTGTCGCCTTTACATGGTTCTCTTTTACTCCTTGAAAGGTTTTCTTGCTTTCTTAGTCTGTCTGATAAACAGCAATGTATGTTATTCAAATGCAAAGCTGAATAGAGAACAGGATAATGAATAAGAGCCCTTGAATTTCCCGGATGAATTTTCTTTACATCTAATAAAAGAAATGTTATTATGGCATTTCTTTATTAAACCACATCTCACTTATTATCTGCTGTGGATATTAATAGCTTTACTGAATAATTCATTGTTTGAGATTAATTTTCAGGAAAACTACCAATCTGAAAAGTCATCTGTAAACATTGTCTTCAAATGTCATTATTACTGTCAGTGCATGAGTGAAAAAAATATTTTCTAATTTATTTTTCCTGTCTTTTAGCTAGGTTCCAAGCTAGCTTCCAAACAAAAAGTTCCAGATGCTTGCCGCCTTCTCCTTAAATAGCCCTAACAATTCTTGCAAACCAGTGTTAAGCCTTTGCTGAAGAGCACTATGACTTTGTGTTGCTAACCACTAATTTCTAGTGTACAAAATCCCAGCTCCACATACTACTAAGTTGCACTCAATGTCCTGTAATTTCCTCCTGAGTCTTTCCCTAAGTGAACTTGTGTTGGTTTTTTGTTTGTTTCCTTTGCAAAGTTAGAGGTCTTAGAAAAGGGCCTAATAATATTTCCTGACGACGTCCGTGTGTCCTTCTGCAACTTTTCTTGGTGTTTTCTGACCTTCACAGTTCATCATAAAAGGCTTCCTTAATTTTACAGTCATTTCTGATTCTTTTTCCAGTTCCACGCTTTGTATCTAAATGCAGTGATTGTGACTGTCAGCTTCTGATTAATGGTTTCTAAAGCTGGGGATTGTGCTGTCAGACAGGTTGAATGTGATTTGTGAAAACTTCAGCTGCAGAGAGAAGACATAAGCATAATTGGCTTGCTAGCTCCTCATCAATTGCTTCATCTCTTAAGATTAACTTCTGCAGGAAATCGTATCAGCAAAACTGTCTGGCTCCCCTGGTTTAGAGACTTCATGTGTTCAGATATTTCTCTGAGTCACAAAGTGTCATTTCCCTTACATTATGAAATCTTTAGATTAAGGAATCTGTAAATGGCTTATTCCACCTACGTAAGGAACTACCTTTCTCTTTTTGCCGTCCTGTCACCCTACAATGAGTTGAGCAGGCCTAGGAGGACACTCATGTGCTACTAAGGGAAGAGGCTGCGCGTTTATGTGCAATCTGTGCTGAAAAGGAATTGCAGAAGAGTAAAGGACAGCTTCTCTTGACAGTCCAAAAGGGAAAGGAGAAAAAAAGAAACAGAAACATGAATATTGCAGTGTAGGAGCAAGGTTCAACTAAAGGAAGGAGTGTTTCCAAGAATGTAAAGACAAGTCAGTATCAGTTAAAGACTGAGCAGCTACTCCTAGCTCAAAAAGATCAGTTTGAGAAAGATTTTGATTCAAATGTAGAGGGGAGATCTCCAAAGACAAAATACAGTTAGTCTCTGTCCACTATTTTATCCCACAAGAACATGACCTCAGTGAAGTCAAAGTCAAGGACAGTACTGTTGTCTGTTCAGTTGGTCTGTGGGCCTGACCAAGCATGACTCCCTCATTCTTGTGCCAGTGTATTTTGTTTTCACTAATTTTCTGCATGAAATCCCAACCTGGGGCATGGCATCCAATCTGTTTCTCCTTCTGCAGGCACCATTCTCACATCTCCTCCTGTTCTGTCTGTCCTTCTGGTAGACTCATTTTCCTCACAATTAAACCTGTCCATGTCCTGATGATGAAGTTATTCTCGGTTACTTCAGTTATGCCCTAGTCTTCATTAAATCCTGATCTTCATAGCTGTGCAACCTTGTTTTAATAATGCTTTTGCTTCTATAGAAACAGTAAAGCTCATTAATGCCTTATTGGACTACTTTTTAGACCAGCAGCGTCTGGTAATTTCTACACTTGCTAGGTAGTAGAGCAGAAAAGAGCACTTCAGAGCTATTAATAACTATTCATTTTTCTCAGAAGAGACAAACCATGTTCCTGTGGCAACCTGGACAGAAGTTCTTTCCTTCACATGACAGCAGGAAGAAAATAAACATTTATAGTTGCTTCCTCTTTTAACGATCACTCCTTTATTGAGTTGTACCTGCAGTCCTCACATTTCAGTCACAAGATAAGTCATTGTACCAGAGGTGTCCAACAGCCAAGAATGATTCAAGTAGGTTATTTTTTCCTGTACAGGCACCTACAGTGCTTGCTGTAATTCTGTCTGGAGACATCACCAGCAGAACATCTGTGTGCGTGCAGCTGAACAGTGATGTCTCTGTGGGCAGTAAGCTGTGGCACTAGGAGGGATTGCTCTTATCACCATGCAGTAGCTATCCTGTGGTCATCCATTTTTCCCCTTCCTTTTGGAAGCAGCTGATCTGCCTGACCTGCCCAGAAATAGAACCTGACTGAAAAAAGAGCAGAGATGTTCACCCGATCTCACTGACACGTCCCCTTGACCCATACGTACCTTGTGTGCCATCTAGTTGCTTTCCAATCTAGTTGCTTTCCAGCTAAGAGTTGCTATGAGCTGAAGGGCAGAGGTGTTACAACTCAACAGATTCTATGGGTGTTTGACCTGGAGTAACACAGCATAGGTTAAATTACGCTTTTCTCTACGAATTTGGACCAGAACTTTGGGTTCTGACTCCTGCAGTGTGTGTTCCCTTCCACTGCTTCTGCAGCTGGCCATGGCAGTCCTGCCTCTAGGGACATGGCTGTGTGCAGACAGACACTGATGTCTCCAAGGGAGGTGTATTTTTTTTTTTGTATGGTACAGAGTACTCAGCATAACCCACTGGTGTAAATATGTATTTTAACACTGCTTCCTATCTGCTCAAAATCAATCATGTTTACCATGACAACTTACTTAGCAACCTTATCAGATCTCTAGTCACTTAAGTTTTTGCTTTTAAGACATTCATTTTAAAGGAAAGAACTGTTTTGGGGTCTGTTGGTTTTGTTGTTGTTTTCAGAACATAAATTATAATTTTCCCTGGCCTTTGGTTGTAATTCACTTATGTATTCTGCTTTTGTGCAAAACTTTTTAAAGGCACTTTTAGAATTCTATAGCTATATATGTTTGATTCTTCAGGCATAAGTAGCACTAAATGCTTCATTGTTTAATTTCTTCTAATAATCCTTATTCAAAATAGCTTTACTATTGAATATGCTGAAAATGTGTCAGGTTTTCTGTCAGGAGGTTGCTGTAGTTTCCCATGCCTCATATTCCCTTTAAGTCAGAATGACTTGTGTTTCTTCCCCCAGACAGTGAATGTTATCTTTGAAAAAATCCTGGAAAATGAGAGTGGAGATGCCTGTCAGACCATTCAAGTTAATGTACTGGATTGTGACACCATAGGCCAAACCAAGGAAAAGAGCCTTCAAGCTTTCCTTAATAAGAACGGCTTTCCCTATGGTCTTCGGCTGAATGAAATTGGTCTTGGTAAGAGCATGTCACTGTGCTATATTTTCATAAAATTCACCGATCTGTCAGTGGAGTTTTCATTCTAGGAATTCCTACATTTGGCTTTGATATATGTATTTTTAACTTGTAGGCAGAACGTTATCTATTACAAGGTATTGCTAGGGAAACACGGCATCATTTGTAGTACCAGTTAGAACAGAAGAACTGCATCTGCTTCACTTCTGCAGGGACTTCAGCGTGCCGTTAACAGTAAACATGTTACCCTTTGTGTCTTCCTTCTAGTTGCAATATAGCCCTAAGACATTTGTGCAGAAGAATAGCAGGTGAAAGCACCTCTGAAAGCTCTGTCTTTTGTCAACACAAAATAGCTTCCAGGAATGGATGCCATCCAGACTGTCGCTCCATAAGAAGACTCTGTAGTGTGGGATTGCAGAGCCACTCCCATGTGGACTTGCACAGGGACAGAGAGAAGCAGAGCTTAGTTGGGAGCCACTTGTACAAAAATAATTAGGTGGTGTTTTTCTTTACAACCATCTGTACAGTGAGAACGCGGTTGAGATGTAATTGTTTTCTGTTACTGTCATACTGCAGAGCTTGTGTCTGAGGAGCTGCAAAGAGAATTGTTAGATATTGATGGTTCCTCTGAGATGATGGAGGATGGGATAAGGAAGCTAAATACCATTGCTCATTACAAGGTAAGCAGGAAAACCAATGAATAATAAATAGCAATGAACCGAGAAGCAGTTTTTCCCCCAGTTCTTTATTCTGTCTGCAGAAATATCTTGATTGATTAAAATCTTGAAGACACAGCTGAGCATCACCTACAGAAAGAAGTGTGACCCACAGCGTTCTTGCCAATGAGTCACATTTTCTACTACTTTTCAGGGAGTTTTGCTTGTTGCAGGATTCCTTACAGAGAAACAGTTACTTTAGTCAGGCAATTCAGATAAAAGATCATCTGATCTCCAGCTATTATCACTGTCTTGAGCCTCTTTGCTGCTAAGTTTTTGCCTCGCTATGAGCAGCTATGGACCTCTTCCCACCTCATAATTTCCTTATCTGAACTTTTGTGGAAGCTCATTGAGAGCCAGAATAAAATGGCTGCTGAGATGAGTTTGATTTTTATTCTCCTTGTTCTTAACTCTTTGCTGTTTTCTCTGTTTCTGCTTACATCACCACTTGTACCCTAATTTTTCCCCTCCGCTTCCAATTGCAACCAGTTTTCACACAGTCTTTTTTGTTTTTAATGCTGCACTTCTCTGTCCATCATTACAACAACACAGAGGCCCACATTTAGGGACAGAACACTTCTGGGAGTAGCACATCACAAAAGCATAGCAAGCAGCATTGCCTGTTAAGGAGTTGCCACTGAAGCTAGATGAACTAGCAGGCAGGAGACTGAGGTAAGGTGTACAGCAGATGGCTGGCCTCAGCCGATATGGTAGCTCACATTTTGATGCTTAGCAATAGATGCTGGAAAAGAAGTTTGTGTGCTGAGTACTTTTAGTGAATTTTCTTTGTGCCTCATTGAATTTGAAAGTCTGGCTCTTGACATGATAGCCAGATTTTATTTAGGTAAGCTTTGCTGCTGAGTGTAGGCCTGTGTCATGCGATGCAGCATGGCACTCAGAAACCAGAGCCAGCCCTGAACAAGTTGCTGTCTGCAAGTACAGTGCCATCCAGAGACAGGAACAAGGACTCCCAACAGTATTGTTTGTAGCCTGAGTGGAGCACAAGGCTGCTCAGCCCTGAAGCGAGCTCCTTTGGAGCCACTTGAGAGTTTTCTGTAGATGTTTGTTGCTCTCCTTTCGTCTTAGGGAGGCAGAGGTGAACCGGACATCCTGAGTCCCAGTCCAGTGTCTTAGAGCTCTTCCTGTGCTTCTCTTGAATCTTATTTGTACATCAGCTTAGGACTTCCCTTCACTCAGTAGAGATTTTGTTCAAATAAGGACACTGCAGTGTTGCAGTCAGTGTCTGTGCAGTAAAGGTCGTCGTAGATTTGAATCTGATAACGTATCTAAACTTGTGCCTAGGGTGATAGTACCAGCCCTTTTTACTGCAGGCAGCTAATACAAGTGCTCCTTCATTTTACATGGCAGCTCTTCACGCTCCCTGAGCTCGCGGTGTGCTGTGGCTTATAGGTGCCATACCTCATCGCGAATGAGTTTGCTCCTGTTGATCGTTGTCATCCCTGGGTGTCTTTGTCCCAGACCTTGTTTTCGTCTGTGGTTTCTGCAGGCAGATGCAAGTTAGATGGGAGGTTTGTTCTTTTTTACAAAGCTGTAACTATACTAATTATAGCTTAGCAGCTGCCTTATGGAAATTGTGCTGGGCATCTGTTAGATATTTTAGTCCGTTTTTTTCTGACCTTGAGAAGATACTGCACATTTTAGGCAGAACTTACCGGCAGGTTAGACAGCGGCTTAGTGGCAGGTATCAGGAATTAGCATATCCAGTTTATTTTCTTGTATGTATACTGATGCCAAAAGGAACATAAAGGCAAGCAAAGCAAGAAAAGGAAACTGCTTGCACAGTGTGAGGGTAGTAACACCGCCTGAGCTTACCATCTCAACAGGACCTAGAGATTTGTGGCAAGCCGGAACTTTTCTTTTTGCTTACCACCCTTAAACGCTATAAATTAATCAAATAGCTGGAACTGGGAAGTACCACCACGTCTTTTTTTAAAATGCTCAGGCATGAGGGTTGCATTGCAAAGGTCCTGTGCTCACTGCTCACCAACCACACTTGAAAAAGCAGGCAGTTTCTACACTAACTTTAACAATGCAGAAGTAGGGGGTGTTCGTGTTTTGGTGTGGTGTTTCTGAAGAGAGAGATAACTTCATGTGTTTCTTCTTTGTTGTTCCTTTTGCTCAAAGTTTGCGTTCTTGGTAGGGACATTGATATGATTATTCATGAGGCCTGCACCATTGCTTGCATGAGAATAACTGCAAGCCCTGACAAGAAAGCTCATGAAGTCTTATTTCCCACACAGGAGGAGAGCTAGAGAGCCACTTTCACATCTGCTGTCCAGTCACGGATCTCAATTTCTCAGGCTATAGTGGCATCATGCTCTGTAGGAACAAACACAGACCTTGAAAATAATTATTATAGGGAGGCCAGGAGGCCTGGAGAGCAAGGCAGAGGCACAGAGCTACACATTCTTCTGTTTTGCTGAGCTGCTTTACACCACGTTGTGTGAATCTGAACAGATTTCCCCTCACTGACACACTCGGCTCAGTAACAATGTTCAGAGGTGCCTGTAAGAGCAACCCGGCACAAAAAGTCAGGCAGTTGGACCCCAAAATAAGGGTTTATATTGTGTTGGGTTTTTTTTATAGACCACACTGAAAGAAATTGTAAGTATGGCCACTGCAGCAATAGTAAAGACGGGAAGGCATATTCCATTCAGTACTAAAAGCAGCCCTGGCCCCAGAAGTAAAACCCAAAGTGGGGGCTCGGATCCTGGTCATGCTGCAGCAGCACCTCAGGTCCCAGGGGAAAGCAGGGCTCTCTCCTGAGCCCCCTTCTCCCTCAGGGCAGGAGCTGACATGCCAGCATTGGGCTGCTCTTCTGCTCCTCAGGGAGGGACTGCCAGCAGCACGTGGCCTGTACCACTCAGGGACTGTTTGCCTGTCTTCAGGGAACAAGAAGGATTCTTGTTCTCTCTGGGTGTCTGTCATGTCACGAGATAGCCTTAGAGCATATTTCCACTCGTGCCAGGTTTTAAAGTGCTCTGTGTTATCTGAAGAGTTCCAAAACACTGTATGGGAAATAGAAATGCTGCAAAAAAATAAGGCTTATAAAATAGATTAAATTTACTTTCTGGGAGCAAGTGTAAGTGCATATTTCTTTGGTGCAAGACACAGCTTTTGGTAGACTATCTTAATGTTTAAACTGGTTTCTCCCACCGGGCTGGCTGCCAAAGTTTAAAAAACACTTGAATTATTTTGGCAGAGATCCCTTCCTAGAACTGGCCAGTTGTTTTTGTAATTATAGAGGGAAGTATACTAGCACTTGGCAAAACCCAGCATTAGACGGCAGAGCAGTGGTGTAGCTCTCAGTGAGAGCCTTGTTGGACTTGTTCGTTGACAACAAAAGCATGAGTTGCCACTTTCATTCAAAGATAATAGTCTCTGTCTTGGCAGCACTATAAATTCAGGCAAGGAGAGGGAAGATCTTTCCTAGAAATCAGAAGGTAACTACATTTGCACCTTGACCTTACATTCCACGGGGCATAAATAAGTTGGTGGCTTTGGGAATTAAGTTTGAAAATAGCTCTGAGGGTCTCTGGGCTAGACCCTCAGGGTGACCTATTTCAGCAAGACGTGTTTGGTTTTGCTTTCAGATTTCAAATGGAGCAACCATAAAAGTCTTGAAAAAGAAGGCCAATACCCGATCAGGTAAGAAATGAACTGCAGTCTGTTTGATCTTTTGCAGAGAAGGGGCTGGGGATGCAGAGAGCTGAGCTATGGCAGGTTGTGTCTTGGTCAATAGCAGTTCAGCAAAATTGGCACTTCAGTAGAACCGAGGCAGATGAAGAGCCTTGGCTGTGGGCCTCTGGCAGGCACAGTGGGCCCTGGAGGAAGAAAGAGGGCAAAGGAAAGAAAGGCAAAAGGACTTACAGTCTTTGGCTGCTGACTGATTCAAGGTACAAACTCAGAGGCAGGAAAGCAGGAAGCCCGTATAACAGCACTGACTGATAAGACCAGCACAGGAAACTTGCCTTGCTCCAGCGTGTCAGCCCCTGGGGAGAACGCACGTGGCATGTGACTCACCGTGCCATCAGAGCGGGCATCTGCAGTTAGAAGACTGTCCCTGGGCAGTGAGTCACAGTGGGGCACTGCCCTCTCCCTCAGCAAGAACAGAGTTGTCCATTCCCAGCCATTGCTTTCAAACCTGACCTCAGCCTGCCTGCATCAAGGGCTCTTACCAGAGAGGAAACTGTGCAGTCGTGTCCTCTGCTGCTGATCACCCTCCTCTCAGAGGGGCTGTGATTTGCAGCCAGCTCACTCCAGCAGCGGCTGATGACTATCTTAGTGGGACAAATTGGCACTAGGAGGTGACCCAGAACCAGTGCAATTCTGGGGTTTCCCCAACCTGCAGGCAAGGAAACGTGACACCGAGCTGCTTGCTCAGCACTCTGGCACATCAGAGCACAGAATTCTTTCATTAATGCCTGTTTGCTCTTTGCTTTCTGTTGTTTAGATGTGGACTACTCTGACGAGCACTGTCATCTGGTGAGTTCAGTCACTGCACTGCTACATGGTAGATGTAGTACCAGGCTGTATTTGTATCTGTGTAATCTCTCCAATATCTCATCATGACAGATTTTACCAGACTCTGAAGCAAACAAAGATGTGAAAGGATCGGGTCACAAAGGAAAGCAAAAATTCAAAGTGAAAGAAATGTATCTGACAAAGCTACTGTCAACCAAGGTAAGCTGTGGCAGTCTTGTTTGGGGGCTGGTGCTAGGCTTGGCAAGTTTTACACAAAGGAAACAGAAATTTAAGCAGAAATTATGCAAGCTTCCTGTGCATTATCAAATGCTAAATAAAAAGCCTGTAAAAATCACTCTGCTAGCTACTGACTGTGACCATTTGCAAAGGAAGCCACGCTTCACGTTTGCTAATGCTAGAGTTCTAAAATACTCTTATTCACACTTTCATACTCTTCATCTCCCCAAGAAGTGCAAGTTTTTTTTTTATTGAGGTTATAGAAATTGAGTTTTGCCATTGAGCTCCAAAGAGCAAGAATAGTCCCTTTCAGCCAGTAATTTTCTTGCTTTCTGGTGGAGTTTGCCCAGCTCAGAGACAACTTCTTATGTTCCAGTGCCTGAGTTTCAGCAAATGCTGCCCGTAAAATGAAATAATCTTTAGAATCCCAAATGAAGCATCCAAAATAACTAGATGAATTTTTAAAAACAGGGTCTTTAGGATTGGCAATATAATTACCTAATACATACAGTTCACATTCCTTAGGAATAAGGAATTTATTCCCTCCAGTAATGTCATCTTGTTTCTGACTTGCTCAGATGGGATATAAAATTCATTGAGCAGCATATTACTTAAAATATTAATCAGTGCGCCGCGCTGAGAGCTGTGCGATACAAGGGGCCCGAAGGGATGATGATGACGATCGCCTTCTTGCATTTAAAAAGCTATCAATCATCATTTAATTAGACTGTTGATAGCATCTGAAGCAATTTGGGACACTACTTGAAGTGAGAGTGAAGACCGGTCACTTCTCATTAGCCATGGAAACTAGCATCAGCCCTTAGGAATTGCTGGGGTAAACCATTAGTGAGGATCTCAGTGGGTCCATCGGCAGCCCAGGCTTTGCTTTTGTCAGCCAGACGGCTTTGCTTCTGGATCAGAAATACCCAGCTTTGAGTTTCTCATCTTCATGTGCCACCCGAAGCCGCTGTCCTGGGATTAGATCAGCAGCCACAGCGCCTTGGCTGAGAGGTGCTCCTGGTGAGAGCAACTCACATTCTATCTGTAATGGCAGCTTGAAGGCTCGTGCCCTCAAGGGCTGGTTAAACTTCAGTTCCTCACCTCCCTCTTGCTGCAGTCACACGTTCCAAATGCCTTCAGCAGAGGTGTGAACGGTGTCAGAAGAGCTGATATGTTTTGTTCAGGAAATGCCACGAGCGATTCCTTCCCCGTACCATTTGTCGCTTGTTTCCCGTCGGCAGAGCGGCAGTGATGTGTGAAAGCAGCTCACTATGGTGTGGTCGTAGTTTCAGTTTTGTTACTGACTCCGTCGGTTGCCAGTAGCCCGTGGCCCAGGTGTTTGCCACAAGCGCATTGTAATTTCCGTGTGTGGTTCTCCTGGGCACACTGCGCTCTTGGTGATGACAAATGTTGTTTTTCTCTTGTGTAACGGTAGCACTCCTCGCTTCCTTACTTCTCAGGTTGCAATTCATTCCGTTGTCGAAAATCTCTTCCGGAGTATTTGGAGTTTGCCCAACAATAAAGCACCTGTTGCCATCAAGTACTTTTTTGACTTTCTGGATGCCCAGGCCGAGAGCAAAAGAATCACTGACCCCGATGTGGTTCACATATGGAAAACCAACAGGTACATCCGTGTGTCAGGCGCAGGAGCGCGCACGCTCTTTAAAAGCATAGTTGCAAAGATGGAGTGGGTCACCCATAATCCAAAGAGTAAGATTTTGATAGGTCGGGGTGAAGGCGTGGCGTGGCTCCGTGGGCCCCCATAATGTGTGGACATGGGTTAGGTACCAGTGAAACCCCCATAGCTCCCAGGGCTTCGGAGTCTGCATACTGACTTCAGAGCCAGGGGGAGGTTGAGAGCAGTATCTGTAGATGGAGGGGGGACCGACTGATGGGTTTGCACTGCAGCCTCTGTTCCCCAGTCCCTCTTTTCACATGAACAAGCAGCACAAAAATGTGCTTCCTTCCGTGAGTGCAGTGCAACTAAAGTACCATTGTAAAGCAGTTGTGCGGCCTGAGCGCTTCATCTTAAGGGTGCTTGTTCTTTCTCCATCTAGTCTTCCTCTGCGCTTCTGGGTGAACATATTGAAGAATCCCCAGTTTGTCTTTGATGTTAAGAAGACGTCACACATAGACGGCTGTTTGTCCGTCATCGCACAAGCGTTCATGGATGCCTTTTCGCTAGCAGAACAGACAATGGGGAAGGTAACGCTGCCCTGCCCTGTGTGGCTTTTGCTAACTTCTCAACCAGTGACTTTTTCAGCTGTTTAATGATTTGGGGGGTGAAGTCTTGGATCTGCTGAAGCTGAGGGCAGAATTGGCAGTGGTGTCATTAAGCTGGGCTTACCATTCCCTGCTGCTATATCTCACAGGACTTAGAAGAATTCAGTGGAGTAGACAGATATGTGACATTTTAGCTGCTGTATGGTTAACTCCTGCTTATCTTCCCCGCAGTTAGTTTCTGTGTAGTGGGTAGAATATGTGGAAGAGGGTGGAAATGGTAAAAATTTTAGTGAAGCTTGTAAGCAGAGGTCATAAAAGCATTAACATTATTTAAGAAGTATTTCAAACTTTGCCTGCTGCTTGCTGATGTGCAGAAAACAATCACAGTAGGCTACTGGGACCAGAAAGAGTGCAAAAATTCAACACAGTTACTTCTATCTGTATTAGCCACTCTCTTTTTATATCCAGAATTATTTACTGAAGGAAGAAATCCAGAAATCTTACATTCAACAGTTCTCTAGTACAATGTCCAGAAGTCTGGGGACCAGAAATAATTCATTTTTCCTGAAGATAAATTCCTTTTCTTTGCAGCGAAGCAGGCTCATGCTACCAAGAAAAGAAAGCCAGAGACTTTTTCAGACTAAAATTTTGTAGAGAAAAATTGAGTAATTTCCTGTGTGAGCTGAGCTGAACCAGCTGCTCATCTGTTAAATAACAAATAATGTGCTCATTTATCATGCTTCAGGAGCAAAGTGTCATGAATTAAAGCTAATCTCATCGTTTGCCAGATGAGCACAGTCAGTTAAGTTTCTGCACCTAATGTCCACTGTGAAGTCCTGTTGCTACAGCAGCTCCCATTACTCACGTGGAAAGAAGGTGTTCTGATGTTTTGTGATGCTGTTAACGTACTGTTAGATATTAGTGAAATAAATTTACTTTCACGACTTTTAGCCTTTCATCTTAAAACATTCTTTAGCCACTTTTAGAAAACAAATATGCTGAAAATGCTTCATCACGCAGTGGAAACAGGGGAGGCAAGGTGTCACATGGCTATGTCATTTATTCCCCAGGATTTAAATTTGAGCAGTTACAGGAAACTACCGGCCCCCACTTTCGCGTGCTGAAGTCATGGTTTCCAGATGGGGCTTTGGCTTCTACCAAATGCCAGCATTTATTCCCTCAGATCAGCCAAAAGCTGTCTGCTCAGCAGCGCTCCCTTGGGCTGCTGAAGTCCTGGGGAGAGAAAGCAATCCCTTTGGCTGTGCTTGCCCAGCAGTCAGTTCTGCACACTCTTAGAGCCCCAAGAGGAAGGCGTGGCATGAAACAGTGTTCTAGGGAAGCTCTACCAGCACAGGGTTTAGAGGGCTCTCTGGGGCGTTGCCCAAGGGGAACTTGGGTGCTGTTGATATGGCCAAGGGAGGGGATGGCATCCAGAGAGACCTAGACAGGCTCGAGCAGTGGGCCCAGGAGCACCTCGTGAGGTTCAACAAAGCCGAGCGCAAGGTCTGGCACCCGGGTGGTGGCCAGGGAGGTGATGGATGCTCCATCCCTGGAGACACCCAAGGTCAGGCTGGAGGGGCTCTGAGCACCCTGACCAGCTGTAGGTGTCCCTGCTCATTGCAGGGGAGTTGGACCAGATGACTTTTAAAGGTCCCTTCCACGAACTTTCTGCAGCTCTGCTGCATCTGCTCACGCTCAAGCCCTGTGCTTCAGCTCTGACAATTATTCAGGTCCAGAGAAAGGCAGGGAGAAGATTAGAAAGAAAAATGTCTGAGGGACAAATGTTCAGCACTCCTGATGCCATTGGAAATAATTACATGGCAGCTGTCACAAAACACAATGCGCTGTTACCAGCATCTGTTCTTCATCTTTCTTTCGTAACCTCGATTGCTTGCATGGAACCACTGCAAAGAGAAGTGAGTCACACAGAGACACAATTAGATGCAATTAACTGTGTGGAGGTGGAACCTCTGGAAGTCCGTGCTGTGAAAACTGACAATGCTTCCAATATTTTCTCTTAAGGAAGCACCAACAAACAAGCTTCTCTACGCTAAGGACATTCCGCTCTACAAGAAGGAGGTGAAGGCGTACTACAAAGCCATCAGGGATCTGCCTCCCTTGACCACTTCAGAGGTTGAAGAATTTCTAACTCAGGAATCTAAGGTGCGGTTGAGAAGGGGGAGCTTCATTTGCTTTTTTAGAAAACGAGAACTATCTGACCAGAGCTGTTTTCTGTTTCAGAAACATGAAAATGAATTTAATGAGGAAGTGGCCTTGATGGAAATCTACAGATACATCGTGAAGTATTACGATGAGGTAGGCACACTCGCTGGGCCCGACGCACCAACCTGGCCAGGCCTCTCCCTGCTGGGTGCCCATGAGGTAGTGCTGCTGCGGTCCCCCCTGCATGCGGGGGTCGTGGGCCCAGGGTGTGTTGCACCCTGACACGGTAGAATTCTAGAACTCTCCCTGCAGTTTTTGAGAAGGCAGTCAACACTTTTTTTGTTTTAGTGTTTGCAGAGTAGTCCTTAATGCCTGCCACAGCTCCAGTGCTTGTGCTCCTTTCCTCTGGGGAATGAGGAAACAGATTAGGATGCAGCACTGGGGATCTCGACTTAACAGTTGATGCAAACCCCTCAGCAGAGCGCTCAGCCCTGCAGCAAGACATGTCTGCTCCTTTCCCATCACAGCCCGCTGCTCCAACAGTCTTTCCTTTAAGGAAAAGAAGCTATAGTGCTATTACTAACAAAGGGCCTTTTCTCACCTGGATGCACTTAGCCAGGGGCTGCCCTGTGAGGAGCTCCCTGCCCTCGCTTTGCCCCGGGGGGGTTCTTGTCTCCATTTGCTCAGCTCCTCATGGGAGGCTGTGGTACCTGCGGGTGCAGGCAGAGGCAACTGAGGTGCAGTGCCAGGGCCTCTCAGCAGCACAGTGGCAGCCTCGTTGCAGTCCCCAGCTCCTAGGCACCTGGTGGCTCCTGTTTCTGGTCTCCAGCATCTCGAGTTACCTGGCTTTGGCGTCAGACTTCTCTTGAAACAAGCTTGACGTGGTACTTGGAAAAGCACGACAGTTTATTAAGCTTATTAGAATTGTTGACACAGAAGAGTTTAAGGCACATCCCAATCTTAACGCCCGTTTTTGCCTGTTTGAAGGCATTAAAAACTGACTATGCTTACCCCCATCCTTAGGACGCTCTCCCTATGCTTCCCCCAGGCACTTGGTGGGGAGCAGCTACACCTCTGCCATTGCTCTTGGCCCCTTTGTAGTGGTGCCAGCAGCATTCTTTGACACAGCAGTGCTCAGTGCTGCTTCCCATGGCCTGCTGGGTGCCAAAGGGGAGCTGCAGGGAGGCAGCTCGTTGCCCTCAGCTCGTGGGCAGAAGAGAAATAAAGATCGAGTGCAGATCTGCACTGGGGTAAAACCAGCCCTCACGCTCCAACAGCTGAACGTGGAGGGGTTTCATCTGCTTTTTAGCTTGGCTCTGTCGTTCTTCCTCGTGTAGAAGTGTTGCAAATGCTGTAATTATAATGACTTGAAAGGAAAGCTACCAAAATAAAGTGCTAAAGTCAGAAGAGAATGTTTACATACAGTCGGGCATTTGCATGAGTTCTTCTGCCAGTGGTTGCTGGAATGCAGAAAAGCAGGCTTTAAAGAGCAGCGAATCAAAGAAACACTAACAAAATTATTCTCTTTTTCGCTAATTGTTAACAGATTGTCAGCAAGCTCGAGCGAGAACGGGGGTTTGAAGAAGTCCAGAAACAGCTCCAGCAAGTAAAAGCCTTATTTGATGAAAAGAAGAAATGCAAATGGGTTTGAGTAGAGCACTGCCTTGCAGCGTCACTGCGGGGGAACTTGAAGTAAGCGCTGCTGCTCCCCCGGCAGTTCTGAATGACTCTGTACAGGGCTCGAGACACTTGGACACTGCTTCCCTCTGACCATTCCATACCTGAGTTTGGGAACGAAGGGTGCGCAGGGTTGGATATCGAATATGCCAATGTGATGGTGCAGCTGAGGCTGGCACTGGCAGCCCAGCTGTTTTGGGTACTTGAACCCAGGTACCTTTTATGGTTCAAAACTACTGCCTCAGAAAGATTCCCACAGACTGAAAAGCAGCTTGTAGGAGCTGCACGCAAGCACACTGCAAGCTTGGAGTTGCCCACGTGAACCTTTAAGTTGCTTTGCTCTGTTTTGAAGAGAGAAAGCTGATGTTTTGCCACACCCTTCCCGCAGCCACAGCAGTCTGTGCACACAGGCGCCGGGGTCAGCATGCTTGCCGGCTGCAGGCTCCTTCCTTCCAGACAAATGTAGGCCGGCTCCTGTTGGGGTGAAAACCAGCACCCAGTGTTGCTGGGGAGAAGCTGGCATAGCAAGGGGGTGGGGTTGAGCTTTGAAGTGCAAATGTCACACGGCAGGAGTTTAGAAATGGAATTGCCAGGGGGAGCCAACCACTGAACAGGGCTTTGGTGAAAGGACCTGCATTGGCATCAGTCTGTGTTTACAATTCTGCTTCTCCATCCTTACGCCAGCTGTGAAACCCTTCTGAGCAGCTTCCCAGGAGTAATCCCTGCGGCTGCGCTGCCTCGGAGCACAGCCCCTTGCTGCCAGCTCCATCAGCCTCACCGCCCGTGTGCAGGTGTCTCACAAACCCGATGCCAGCATCTCATTTTACTTTTCTGGGTTGTCCAAACAAAGACTTTGTCAAAAGAAGGTTAGCTGGGGCAGGGGCAGCCCGCCCTCATCCTGCTGGGGTGGTTTTTGAGGCTTGAACATTTTCAGAGAAAGACCTGGGTGGGAGGAGCATTGCATTTGTGGCTGACGCCCAAGGGAAGAGCTGTGGTGCTGCTCTGCTGTCACACGGCTGCCCTCCCACCTGCCACAACAAAGCCGCAAGGTTTGCTCACCGTGGGCTCTGCTTTGGTTGCCGTGATGGCACATCCTGAGGCTACAGCCGGCGCCTAGGCTTCAGCCGGGGCTTTAATTAGCGTCATCTCCTGTACAAGACGGGAGAATGCCCCAAAAGCACTGCCTCTAGGCTCCTGATGGCCCCGCCGCTGGGGGCAGCGTGGCAGCGAGGCACCGTCCCCTGCCTTGGTACTACCGGCCCACACTTAGTGTAGGCAGCATCTGCTGGGGCTGGGTTGAGGCAGTGATGTGGCACAGGTGTTACCGTGCAGCACCGCCCCGGCGAGGCCCAGAGGCCGCAGCACGGCAGCAGAGTGGAGCTGGCCAGGCTTGCCGTGCATGGGCGGCCTGCAGCAGGGAGGCAAACAGCCACAGCTGGGCAGAAGGAAAGGCGTCTGCCACCGCGGGACAAACAGAACAGAACACGTTGCCTACTGGTCTGCCCCCTCCCTGCCGTATGATTGCACAAATTGTTCCTCTTGCATATCAGAGAGGGGAGCCGCCAGTCCATACTGTGATGGCTTCGTTTTAATTCAAGTCTTATACTTGCTATTAAGTTTACACTTTATACTTGATGGAATGTATGGCTTTGTTCAGGAAGCTGCACTACAATGTTGCAGTGCTTTCAGCAGTTCTCTCCTCTGCCAGGCACAATACGGCGTGGTAAGTTTCATTTTAATGGAAAAGAATCAAACCAATCCTAACCTATCATCTTGCCTTCTGTCCTGAAGGAGTGGACTGTGGCTTGAGTAGCACATAAACGCAGATCACCTGTACTTAAGGGCTGTGATTTTTAATATTCTTCACCTGACCTTTTAAAGCAGCATCAAACTGCTCAGTAATAAAGCACAGTAACTACCACTGAAGGACAGGCAGCAGCAGTTTACTCGCTGCACTCAGACAGACATCTCACGAGTTGAGCTCCATTTCAGTTGCTGGCTGGAAGTGCGTTTGAAGGAAACACGACGGCGTTGTTCAGCGGTGACCTTCTGTCCAGGCAGAAGTACAACTCAAAGCTTCTGCCTGGAAAGCTGTAAAATAGAATCTGTTTGCGTGGGTCTGATCCTGTGAACCTCACTCTGTGTGTTTATATGATGAGAAAACTGCAGTCCTATTCTGTATTTGTACTACTGCTTGTTTGCTGCAATAGCGTTAATGATTTCTAGAGATTAAGTATGTGTTGAAGCAGGCCCTGTAGCTTTACCTACGGCCTGGAATAGGATTCTCGCCTTGTATTGGAGCCTCCTAACCAGCTTCACTCTGTTGTAGCCCATTTACAGTCATGCTGGGACTTTGTAACCCATGAAGTGGATCTCACAAAGTGACGTGAAGTATAATGAAGTGATTGTAGCTCTTTTGGTAGGTTTGGGACCTCACAAAACATTGGCACAACTTCCACCCTCACAGTCTGCCGTTACGTTGTTACTCGGACAAAACAAGGCACGGCTAAAGCCGCCTTCTGGCAACCCAACAATTGTAGTCGCATTCTCTGAAATGAAAGCAAACCTCTCTCGAACTGATTTCCACATGTTTACAGGCAAACTTCTATTGCAGACAGCTTATTTTCTAACACTAGCTTACAGAGCATTATTTTGCAGTCATTTAAAGTCAGATGCTACAAATGTGTAAAGTAATTCCTGTTGTACAGAAGTTAACCTGTTGTTTCAAATGAATGGTTTTCAAAAAGTGCAAACGACAAATCCATGTTGGTGTTTGTATGGGTTTATCTCGAATAAAATGAATTTGAAGGCTGGTTAGATGACTTTGTGTATTTTAGAATGGTTAAGGAGCAAACAGCTTCGTAGCGGTGCCGGGGCCACGGCAGAGGGGAGAGCAAGATGCAGGAAGATCAGTTTCCATTGCTTCCAACAGCTACAGGTGCCACACGCTGCTTTCCTCAAAAGCAGTCAGGAAAACATAATAATACAATGCTTACATTTACCTACGGCACAGAAAATAACACATGCTGCAGCTGGAGAGCCAAGCTGAATCCATGGCAATGTCACCCACCGTATGCGACTAACTGCTCGGCTGTCTATTCCTACTGCCTATCAACAATATCCAGTACAGTATCAAACATGTACTGCACTGCTCACTAATGAATTTTCGTTGCAGTGTCCTGAAAAAAAGCAAGAAAGTCAGTCATCTTCACACTTCCGAGTTTTCACTATCAAACCATCAAAAATTAATTGGTCCTCGGCAGGTGTTACTAAACTGGTAATGAAGGAAAATGAATTAAACAAACCTTAAATAAATAGATTTTATTGTAGCTGACGAAACAAGTTACAGCAGCCACAAATACAAACTTCTGTTTTTGTCACGTGAAGGCCATTTGTTACGCTTCATCTTTACTACATTATTGTAAAAAACCTGATCATTGCTTCTTCCTGTTCCAAAACTGCAAGAGGCACATTGACAAGAGCAACGGAGGAAAATCTGGAGCATCATTTCACCCTGTCTGTCCGCACGGGAGCTTCAGAGTAACAACCCCAGGTGTGGATTACAGCAGCCGGTTTACAATCCAAATCTCGACTCTGCAGAGCTCCACCCTCGCAAAGCTCTACATTGAGCAAGTAAGGGAATACCATGAAAAATGTTGGCTTTTTTTTTTTTTCCCCAAGAAAATATATTTCAAATGTCGAAATTTCAGCATAACACAAAACTCGGTAAGTATTGTTTTGGTGTGACAAGATTATTTCATGTCTTGACTTCCAAATGTTTGTGTACCATTTATACAAAGGTGTTTTCAAAATGCAGTTCTCTTACAATGCTTTCATTTAGAAACCATTCTGTTTGCTAACGGATGGCAGTCTATCAGAAATAAATACCAAACTACGCAGAATATATTTCACGCGTCTCAGGCACACACAGTCATGTTTCGGAGGATACGAAGAGCACGTATCAAGGAGAAGCTACCGAAAGCAGTACCTGCAGTTGGCACCTTTTATATGGAGCCCTCACTCTGCGCAGCGTCCCCCTCCGCTCTCTTGCTGGGTGCCAGCTCCCTGCGTGCTCCCGCTGGGAGCCGCTCTCCGGCCGGCCCAAGCTCCTGCAGCTGCTTTCTCTGCGTGGTTTCGAGATCTTCCAGCCGCTTGCGAAGCAGGGAGAGCTCTCTTTGATGCTGTTCCTCCTTGAAATTAATAAAAGTGGCTCCATTATATTTTGCGTACCTCCAAGGGGCCAAAATGAGCAGCCGTTTCGCTTTTTTAAACGTAATGATTTTGAAATAAAAATTGTGACCTTCAGAATGTTGTTATTCATGAAATGGCACCCCTCCCGACACCCCCTAGTTTTAGCGGGTCTCGCTCTGACACTCACGGCAAGCAGCAGCAGCAAGACATGGGAGCGCAGCACTGCTGCTCTCAGCTGGAGACGCGCAGCAGCTGAGGCCTCGCCCCAGGGACAGCAATCAGCGGCGCTGGCTGGGCCAACCTCAGAGAGATTATCACCCTCAGAAGCTCAGCGGGGTACATAAAATGCTTTTAAGCCCACAAGAAAGCAAGAGCAGCAGTGCTGTTTTGCAATTATGGAGTCACGATGTGAGAAAAAACTCTATGGTATTGCTTGTCCAGAAGGAGCCATTTAGAGCCTCAGAATAAGCACAGAGTGCAGAGAACAGCGCAACAAACCGTGTTTGTTACATTCTGTAACGTGCCCTTTGTCTCGCAAGAACTTCCCATTATGAGGAAGGGAACATAACTAAAGGAATTCCTCCCTCTTCTTAAAGATCTCGTGCTCCCCCCTTCCTTAACACTAAGGTCCCAGACCCTCTTTTGCTGCGTTATTTTCACGTGCTGTGACAGAATACCTGAAGGAGGAGGAAGGGCACCTCGGGCCCGGGAGGCGGCACAGACGGTGACGTTCCGCTGCCTGGGTTCAGGGATGGAATGCCAGGATTCAAAATCAAGCTCCGGAATTCGTTGTGTCTGCGCTGCAAGTCCTTCAGTCTCTTCTGGAGACGTGCGTATTCTTCATAGGAAACATTCTGCCTAGGAAATAACATTTCTTATTGCTCAGAATCCCAACACAGCAGCACACCTCTCTCTGAGTACTTCGTTGCTTACTGTCCCTGTGCAGGAAAACTACCAGAAAGACATGAATGCAGATGCCCTGTGCATATTCCTCTGCCTAAATGGCTAGGAGTCCCACTATGCAGTAACCTACAGCAGGATTAGATTTTACATGGAGTAAACTAAGCTGCCAATAGCATTCACAGTAGTGAGGCACAGGAGCACCATTAAGTCCATTATTTGAATCAAGCCACCCATGCATGCACAATGGAGAGAAAAAGAAGCTAGTCCTTCCAAGAGGGCATTCTGTCTGTTTCCCTTGTCATTCTGAAGTCAGCTTTCTTTCATTTTCACATACTGTGCTTTCAACTCCAACACTGCTTCACTCACATCTCTTTTTTTCTAACATGAATTCCTTCTCTTGAAGGGATTTCTGCAACCGCATCTATTCAGTTTTCAGACAGTTTTCCTCCATCTCTCCAAGACAGCCCTGCGGTTGTCTCAGAAACTCGTAGCTGTCCACACCAACACAGCCATCAGAAACGGACTCCGCTCAAAGAATTCCAAAGCAGAAAACACCATTAGATTGTACTCCAGTTGCTACGCGAACTGGCACGCATCTTCAAAAGTACTTCATATTTCCGGGTCAGATTTGGGGCATATATCATTTTTCAAGCTAAGAAAAAGCAATGTTTATTACCTATTTAACACCTGGTTTTCTTTTTCTAGTTCTTCTATCTTGGCTTCCAAAAGCTGTAGTTTCTCTTGCATCCTCCTTTGTTTATTATCATTGAGAGTCTTTCTCTGCCAAAGAGACATTTCAAATAAAGCAAAGTAACGCCTTGATATATCAGTTCCTGTGAAAATCAAATCCGTACTGCACATGGCTTAATGTCTGACAGTTCTTAGGGTTTTCCTTTCTCTAGGAGAAGTGCTGTGCTCTTGGAAGGTTCTGAGTCCCCGTGATGTGAAAGAAAAGAGATGAGAAATAATCCAGAGCTGAGACTGAAAAATGCACAGCTGCAACTCACTTGTTGGTTGATGACTATCTTTATGAACAAGCACTAACTGTAGAAATACAGATTCTTTCTTTAAATAGATGACCACATATAATAAAAACCTGTACACTTTATCCTGTCACCTTTTGCTTTGTGCTCATGTTGACCTCAGCTTTTAACAACCTTAGAAACTAACTAGTTTCATAACCACTATATATCGGACGTATAAAATTGCCAATTAATCTTGAGCTTCTGCAAACAATTCATCAGCTCTTCCTTTCGAGCTATTGCACGAAACGCAAGCTTAGGAGAAGATATTAAATGTTAATATTCCAGGGAGCGTAGCACACTGCGATGCAGAATATCGATGGGGAACGTGTAATCAAGGAAAAGGAGAACATCATCTGTCTGATACCTGAAACATCATCCTTAATAATCAAGGAGTCCACCTCTTAAAAGCACAGAAATACGCACGGAAATAAACCCTCACAAAATCTTCAATGGCATTAAAACAAAGTTGTCAGCTGTCATACTCTTGTGCAAATCACTTCAACACATTTCTCTGCCAGTCTTGAAGAACTGGATGTACTTTGTCCTTATATACAGCAGATTGCAAATCAACCTTTAATATTAAAACAATTCTGGTCTGGAAAGCTGAACTTCTCATAAATAGGATCATTTACAAAAGAAGAACCGACATGCCTTTTTTTGAGCAACTGCAGCTCGACAGAGCTTGTTCTTCACCTCGTTGTATTTCTCTTCCTTCTCTGTGATGCGCTGAGTAAGCATATGCTTCTCCTCCAGCCACTCTATGCGCTTGTATTCTAAAGTCCTTGGAAAAAACAGGTAAAAAGAGTAAGAAGTTCTACAGACGAAGCAGTGTTTTGGATTAATGCCTTAAGGCTCTTAAAATAAACACTTCTCTTCACAACTCCCACCTTTATACACTTAAAGCTTCTGACTTCAATGTGATTGTGCACGGTTATAAGATATTAAAATGAGGCTGTGTTCTCTAGCAGTGGATGGGGAAAGGAGGCAGTTTCTCTGCTGGCTTGTTTGCTGTGGCTGTCTCAAAGGAGAGAAGAACTAACTGCCTATTGAACTTCATTGTTACAAAAAAATCAAATGGACAGATTCTGTCCAGCAGTTTTTAAGAAACGCAGGTCAATATCAGTGCATCTCTATCACTTCAGCCTTGGGCTGATGCAGTTTCCCTGATGGGAATCTTCATGATTCTCCATAAATTTCTCACCAAACACTCCCTCCCTTCCCCACAGTGTTAACTGTCATCACTCAAATCGGAACCAGGACCCTGCCCTACCTGCTACCCTTAACAGTTCTTTTAGTAGATCCAGTGGGGTTCGTATCTTCCTGTTGATTGCAAAAAAATTACTACCACCCCATGGAACCAAAGAGAAACGCACTGCTTAACAGCAGAATAAGCTGAGACAGTAATTAAAAATGTTGTGAGATTTTCCTTTTTTTAAGAAATTCCACTAACACTGTTCCTGAAATATTTAACGAGTGCCTCCTTGAGCTCATCTCTCATCTTCAGCAGTTTATCAGGCTCATAGTTTGCCTTTGGAACTTTTTCTCATTTCACTTTTTCATTTCCAAACTTAACCCAGACACAGCTAAATTCTTTGCCTACTCTTTCTACTTGCCAAAATAGCATTATTTTAACTTATCTGAAACGGGATATCTCAGGCTCTCTTATCTTTTGGTCCTTTTTTCACTTCTTCTTTCGATTATATTGCTTTGGTGCAACTTATCTTTTGGAGTTCAAGCTCAAAAGTATTACTGAGCTGAGGAAAGAAGTCATACCAGCCACAGAGTCAGAAAAAAAAGGGAAACATCCCAAGACTTCCACGGTAAGAGAAGGACACACTGGGAGGACTTGCACGTGGGCTGCAAAGCTTCTTAGTTTCTGCAGTAACCAGCCTTAGTGCATCTCCTATTATCTATAGAAAAGAAATTACTTAAGAAATTATCTTGGCCTCTTATCAGCTAAAAGGATGTGGTGGAAGAAGTAAAAAGTACACGTGTATAGGCTGGGTCCCTGAAATCTCATCAAAGCACAATAATACAGTCACTTGTTTCACTTCTTTTCATGCTTCAACACTCTTTAACACTCAAACACTGTGTGAAATTCCGAATCTACTCTACATGCAAGTTTTACGTTCACTTCAATAGAAACAGAATGGCATTTTATAAAATTGGTGTGTTTCATCAGTCAGTAATTAATTGTAACAGATATGAATGGGATCAAACTCCTATTTTTGAAGTTATCGGGAGCAAAGTTTTCATATATACAGAATGTATGGTTTTGTGGTGTGTTTTTTTTTTTTTTGTAAGCACAATAGTCCAGTCTTTCCTGTTGACATTTAATCATAGAATCATTTGAGTCAGAAGGGACTTTTAAAGGTCATCTGTTCCAACTCCCCTGCAATGAGCAGGGACATCCACAGCTAGGTCAGGTTAATTTCAGACATTTTTAGAATCTACATTCCATGCTAAGCAATCCATGTGAAAGCAAGACAAGCGTATGAAAACGAAAAGCCAAAAAAGAAGAAAATGTACTTCTCTGTTTCCAGTTGGGCTTTTTCTGCTTGAGTTCTTGCATTCTGACATTCTTGCCTCAATCTTTCTATTGTTTCCTTCAACTTCTGATTATATTCCAGCAAATCATTTTCTGATTGAGAAAGTGAAGCAACTTGGAGTTGCATGTCTTGAATTTGCTATAAAAAAATGAAATATTTCCATTCGATTAGATGAGCGAATATCTACACTAATTTTGAGATACTGCATACATCAGCTGGCTGCATTTAGTTATCATAAACCTTTCTTCTTTGTTCCCTTTCTCCTTACTCAAGAGCTTATCTAGCAGTTTTACAGTAACTACTAGACAAGAAACAAATTCTCTATCGGACTTGAAATAAGAAAGGGAAGGAGAGGAAGGAATCCAGTCTGATGACTGACTTGACTGACAGCCTAAGTCCCCTGTAACTCAGGGAATCCAACATTATGCCCTAGAGCTGAACAGAACTAGAGCATCACACCACACTGATTAGCTGAGCTTTGGAACTACTCAGACTCTTGTCTCTCCTAATGCACAGTGCTGATGCTGAGCGTGTTACAGCCCTCACTGGCTGTACCAACCAGTTCACAAAAGCAAGCAGAGAGTCTGAAAAGTCCAACCCCTGCAGTCAGCACATAAAAAGGATGGTTATTCCCCTTTTCCTCTCCCTGTTTGCACACTCATAGATATCCTTATTTCTAGAGGAAAAAAAAAATTGCCTTAATTTCAGGTGCACACAGCTTCCAGACTTCTTTGATGCACAGCCATATTTCCGTCTACCCAGGAATAGTACGGGGGAGCAGGAGTTAAAAGAATTAGGTTTTATTTCCAGTCCTGCCATCGATTCATCTTGCAATAGAAATGTATCTCTTTACACCAGTTTATTCGTTTATGAAACATCTGTTAAGCACTTGAAGAACCTCAGATGAGAGACGCGGCGTAAATGCAGAGCATTACCTAGAAACAATTTATAGTTTCCATGGCAACCAAATCTCCAGTCAAATAGTGCATAACCATATTCAATATTGAGGCCTATAAACATTCCACTTTGAAATCGTTGATACCTACAAAATGCACGAGGCAAAAAGCTGTAATCCATTTATGAAGGTCCAGGAAAGCAGGGCCAATTCCTGAACACTGGATTTAAAGATCTGTTAAATGCGTATTGTCCCTCAGGAAAAAAAAAAAATCCTTCAAAATCCAATCTGATTTTCAGACACTGGACTTGGTAATTGCAGGAAGGACTGTGCTCCTCTATAAAACGTTACCATAGCCCTTACCTGTTTTAGATCGTCTCTTTCACGTTTCTTCTCTTCTAGCTCCTCTGTCTGAATAGCTTGCTGTTGAATTTTTAATCTAAAATTGTATAAGATATCCTTATTTTTATCGAATTAAAATACAGATGTTAGATGCTAGTACAAATCAGTCTGACAATAGAACACGCTGCATATATATTTAGCAGTCTTACAAATTAACTACACATTGTCTAAAAATCTATTTTTATTGATGTCTAGAATTCATCTAGGCGTAAGAAATACGTTGACTTGATTGCTTTTGGAGTAAGAGTTTTGCTGGTTTTATCATACTGACCTTCATACAAATACTACTGTAAACCAACTTTGCTGAGAATTATAACAAAAAGCTCACAGATATCACATTATTGTCCCAGTTTGCCATTTGCTGACGCGATGCCATTGTGCAAAGAAAAATGGTTTCTCATAACGTCAGGTTTTGCAAGCGGCCAACGTGGTCCAAATTTTAGCACAGGAATGAAACTGACTTCTTAAAAATGTTCACTGAAGTTGCAGGTTTTTAGAGGTTTGGATGAAAAACGTTTACTTTTGATAAACAGCACATTTTTTGCTTCTGCCATCTTTTTACACACTGCACAAGACGCTGTTTCATTTCATACAACGAACATTTACATACCCATTAATAGTAAACCTTTGTAATGACTAGCGCAAAGAAATTAAGGAAAAAATGAGCAATTTGCTTTAAGGTTAGAAAAGCCACTACCGCAGACACTGAAGTTCCCTTTTGCTAGACTCTTCTGCCAGCTGCACAACACGTAGCTTCTCTTCGTACTGATCCTTCTCAGTTTGTCTCCAAGCGTCCTGCTCCAACTTCATCTTCTCTAGGTGAGCTAACCTGTTCTCGAGTTCTAACCTGAAACATTATTCAGCAGTTACAGAAGAACCACGACAAAGCGCTGAGAGACTATTACTAAAAATGACACTAAGTTAGTCCACACACTCTTCCCAGGACTTTTAGAAGCTGAGCAGTAAATCAACACATACTTTTCATCCTGTAAGGCTGCGATTTTTCCAAAAACTTCCTCTTTGGCAGCTTGCACTTTACGAACCAGCTCTTGGTCCTTTTCTACTAAAAGCGCTTTATGACGCTCCACAGCTTCCTTAAGAACTTCTTTGTCTGACAGCAATCCTGCATTACACAATAAAAAAAAGATGTTAAAATGTCATCATTGACGGCAATCTGATGAAATCCGTTATTAGAATCTCCTTATAAATAGCAAAAAGGGAGCTAAAAATCCGAGTTCAAGGGACGGAATGTGAATGAATGAAAAAATAAAACAAGAAAGACAAAAGAGATAAGGCCTATCATATTCCAACGGCAACGTTTTAGAAAACTTTGGAAGAGCAACCATCACACTGCAGCCTTTGTCTAACAAGGGCTTATTACTTTAACATGCAAATGTAATTTAACAGTCGGCATTATCAAAAATAATATCAAAATCAACGGAAACAACCGTTCTGGGCAGATGAAGGTTATGGCAAACCAGTGAAGGCAGTCCAAAGAAAAGCTGTGTGGTGATTTATATCATCAGCAACTAGTCCTAGAAAGCTTTGGCCTTTCAATACAGGAGGCTATTTCACATTGCCAACAGGCTCAACTGTATCTGGTTGTTTAGTCCATTGCCTGTTTTCTTCAAAGAACATGCTAGAAATCGTATTTTGTTCCGCATAAATGCTTAACCCCCCTTTTTTTTTTCCTCAATTCCATGGATACACAATTGAAAAACAAATGAAACTCTGAAGTCTTATGATACATTAAGGTTTCGAGCAAATTGCAAATAGCTGTATAATTTGGCAGTAAGTAAAAAGGCAAAACCCTGGGAAGTACATGATTTGAAACAGATTATGCTCAACTTGTCTCACAGACCAATTAATTTACATAAATGCAGGTTGCTCTGTAACAGTCCTTCATAACCTAGGAGATCAAGGGATAGGATGCAGTTATTTCAGACACCGAAAGGAATTTGCTGATCTATCGCTCAGACCAGAAGCAGAAGGCGAAGACTGCTGGCGAACATTAGGTGGAAAAATAATTGAAGTGCTCTAACTGAAAGTTATCAAAGAAACCACTAAAAATTAATTTCACTAGAAATGAATTGCGTATTTTACCATCCATTTCACTCTGAATCTTGTTTCTCTCTCTTTCTACTTCATTCTTAGTTCTTGCTGCCTCCAGTTTGACATTTGTTACTTCTAATTTGTGTGACTGTTTAAGTTCTTCTACCTATGAATTAGAAAAAGAACAAATCCACTGAAAATAAATGCATATGAATTCACAGCTTTACTGTTTTTCAGGCGATACTTTGCTAACAAGAAAATCTGTCAAATAACCCTATTAGGCTTATTTTAAATATACCTTCATAAATACCTTTTTTTACCCACAGCTTTCCCGAAAGTCACACCACAGTTTTGTAGATAATTTTGAATGGTGATTATATAGGTATTGTAACACTCCATCTATCAACATGATCCGGTGCCCCAAATTAGGATAGTACTGTTACATGTTTTATTACTTCACGTCAGACACTGAAAATTAATGAAGTTATTGTCATTCATCTTGAAACACGAGGTTTGTACGTTCCCTAGTGAAGACAAAGTGCCCAAATACCCCATACATTCCAAGAACCGAGCTGTCTGGCAATGGACATGTATTTCATCTTTAACCAGACTGTTAGTACAAGCTATAGTGTAGGAAATACAATACAATAACATTTGGTGATACACACAAAAACGTGCAGAATTGCCTGTAAAAACTCTGTTTCTGGGCAGTTATCATACATTTTGCAAGCAAGCTTCCCAACATCGGAGTAGTTCTGAAAGGACTGCTTATTTGAGCTGTCTTTGCTGGGACACTGATCCAATATCCTGGTGTCTCACTAAGCATTAGCATGTCAGCTTGCACATACCTCACTTCTGACTAAAAATCCCTCAGAGTCAAGCTAAAATTAAGTTAAATGTAATCTCCCTAGAGTAAAATAAAAGTGATATGCAAAACCAGGGTATCCATTGCATCCCCAAAGTCATGTCAATTTGATGATCACTTATCCCTTTCATCACCCTTGACCTCCTGGAGTGCTACACTACTTTCAAAATCCAAGTCTTTGCAGATGTAAAATGCATTTTAAATCAAATACTTCCCTACAGCTGTGACACGCACATCAAACAGCCTCTTAAAAGCAGGAGTCTTAAGAATATCAAATCATCAAAGACAATTACTGCTTGCACAGAAACTTTTTATAGTTTAGGCATTTGTACACAGTAATTACACGGTCAATGAGAATTAAATACCTAGAGGAAAGCACTTATATCGAAAATCCATTCACAGTGACAAATGTAATTACAACCTGCTAGCACAAGCAAGTGGCAAAAGGTTAAGAATGGCACAGTCGCTTATTAAGGAACTACATCAGTGGATTTGGTAGCTTAAATATGAAGCTGAGAACATTTTAGGGTAATTTGCAAATATTTAAGGTGGCTTTTCTAAGGCGCAGGATTGAGAAGTCCATCTTTGTTCGGGAATAAGATTGAGTGGGTGTAGAAGTGTTGGGGGGGTGTTAGTATATGAAATGGTTTTCTACTTTCATCCCTTCAGGAAATACCACTGAACACCTCCATTTTCTCCAAGTTCTGGAGGTGAGCAGAGAACGCTGGCTGATACAAAAAGGAAAGACTGTGATCATCCTCTATATATTCTGAGAGCCTACTGATCAAAAAATGTTTCATACAAGTTTCTTCCTCTGATTTATCATTCCCGTTCGACAAGTATGACACGTTGTACTTGTCTAGAAGGTCTGAAACAGTGGTATATCCTATTCTTATGGTAAGTAAGAGCTTTTTTTGGATTAAGGACCAAAATTCAACACTTCACAGTCATAAACGTGTACTGTAAAGCCTGCCTTGGATGAAATCTGAGATTGCTAAAGAAGAATTACAGAAGAAGTAGAAGATATTTTTTCCTGCGTTGTATCCTTTTTTGAGGCATATTACACCAATATTAACTGTCACACCCACACAAAGAACACGTCAGCGTCACTTTGAAGAGTATATTTAGAAACCCTGGATAGCTTTAGGTCAACGTAGTGCTTCAGATAATTCAACTAGAGGTACAAGACCAAAATTACTGGCTTTACAGTTAGCTCAGAAACAACTAAATCCTTTCCAAAAGAGTGAGCAAGCAGGAGGAAGTTCGTTACCAATAACTGACAAATGTGCTAAAAATTATCACCCAATATTTTCTCCAGCAAGGAAGGAATAAGAAACAAGAGAATGCCAGTATTTCTCTAGGTACTTATTTCATTAGGACTAGTACGATGACTCAGATTTACATAAAGCTATGTAACTATTCTGTGACATTTGAGGTAAAAAAAATTACTAGCGCCTCAATTTTGCTTCCTTACTCGAATACCCACACAGAGAATTGCATAAAGATCTGTCTGCAAGCTAAGTGCTTGAGGAGTAGCTGTAGCCAGATGAAACTCTGAACCTGGTGTCCATGCTGATCTAATTATTCTGAAACACTGCAGAGTGGTGCCGAGTTTCTCAATAAGCACTTTCAGGTTTTCCCTATACTAGAAGCCTTTCGATTTTTTTTTCACCTAAGTACTTCTCTAAAAAATTCTCTAAGTCTCTAAGATATGGTGCCAACCCTCCATGTCAGACACGCAAACATGTTGTTAGACAATGATCTACTTAAAATGATGTAATGCAATGCCGCACAGAAACATTTCTGTACAAGCCCTGCTGGCGCAAGTCCAAGAGGAATGCTATACTAACACAACTGTCCTGCTTCTAACGCAACCTAAATCTCAGCAGGTGATTCCAATGCAGATAGCTCAAGAAAGAAAAAAAACAAAAAACAAAAAACCCACAATTATTTGATGTTCCATTGCACTTTATACAGTTTATGGGGAAAGAGTGCCTTTTTCCATTAGGATAGGCTGGCTATGCTCATGAGTACTGAAAACATGAAGATGCCTCTTTGTGTACTGTTACGTTTAGAAAAAAAAATCCCTAAAATGAAAAAAAAAAGTGCCTAACATCAATTTTGGAGATTCTCTTAGGGATGAAGTTTTTCCTGTAAAGTCACATACTCTATCTATATCTTCATCTGAAACCGGGAAAAAAATCCAAACCTATTTTAAGTCATAAAGGAAAACATTACCTTATTCTTAATGTAAAATATAGACAGAAAAACTTACGCATTATATGAACAACTATTTCAGATATCATAAAAGCGCTTACTTTAGCAGCCAAGGAACTGACTTCTTGTTCAGATTTGTGAAGTTTGCTAGTTATAAGAAAGTTCTGCTCATGACACATCTGCAGCTCTTTCTCAATCCGACCAATGTGTTGTTCAGCTGACTTCTTTTCTGCCTTGAATAAAAGAGGTATTTGTGAGATTTCTGGAGCAGGGCTGCCTCTTGCTATTTACCTGTATGGTTCAATTGATCTCTAAATATTACTGACCTTTTATACAGTAACTATACACAACAAAACTTTGGTCAATAATATGTTCCGATACAATAAGGCTCTTGCATTTTACTTAGAAGTAGCAACTATTTTTATTAGCACTGCCAGCACAGAATCACACAGATTTTCAATCCTACTTCAAAAGGCAGAGATAATCTGACTTAGTCAGAAGGCAGCACCTATTGCTACCAGTACATTACTCAGCTCTAAACACAGGAATCACCAGTGTGAGTATCACAGACTCAAGACACTAGATTTGCTGAAGTATCAAAAAGGCAATTAAACCTAGGATTTCACTTTATTTTTTCCATTTGCATATTTCCAGCAGGATTTTTCTTTAAGTTTTCTAAATTAAGAATATTACGATCATCTTTAAAATGGGATCAGAGCACTTGGCAGAGATCCACTGCACTTTGTAACAAAGTTACATAGCAGTTATAGAAGTGAATAGCAAAGTGAATCATATATCCATATATTGCAGCTATGTGAGAAGTCTACGTGAACAGACTCACTGGCTAGGCAGATAGCACCAACTGAAGACAAGGAATGAAGAGGAACCCTAAAATAGGCCAGAAATAACAGAAGTTCTTAAAAGGGTGAACAAAAGCCAATAATTCTACCGTTATGGTAATGTACTGAAAAATGGAGATACAAAGATAGAAAGGATTAAAAAAAGTTTTTCAAAAGAATTAAAATTTTACTGTAGCAGATTAACATACTGTCGTCAGTTTCTGACTCCAACTTAGTGATAACTGCTGACATAAGCATCTTATTGTCTGTGAGCATGTATCACTTGCACATTCAGATGAGAGATCAATGAAAAGAATCTCGCAGTTAATCTCTCCACCTTTCCGAAGCTGATTTGGTTGTACAACTATAAGATAGTGAGAGCTTAGTTTTGAATCTGAAATTCACAAATTCAAATAGTGTAGTCAATGGCAAAATGATCGGCGACCTCAGTGACAGTTCTATCAGGCTAAGCATTATTCCCACTATTGTCTACAAGGACACGAGATGAAAAATAAAAAAAAAAGAATCTTACCTCTAGAGACCTTGCCAGACTCTGCATCTCAGCTAACTGTCGTACTTGCACTCTTTGCACATTTTCTGCTTGTGCACCGCAGTTGTCTCTTTCCGCTCTTAGTTCTGCTACTTCTGCTTCTAAGCCTTTTAATTTCTGATACAGTTGTGCCTTTTCTCTGGAGAGGACCTCCACACGTTTACTGTCCCTCATGGGATCAACACTAACCAGCTGATTACGGAGTTCTTCTTTATCTTTCTCCAGCCTTGCAATCTGATAGTTGTTAATTGGAAAAATATAAGCCTTTACATTCATTAGGTGTCACGCAGCAATAAATACAGTGGTTGAAAATTCAAGAAAGTCCAACAGTGTGCATTTAAGTTATTAAGAAATTATATTCACATTTGTATTAGAACAATCAACAGCCCCAGCAGTCAATGCCTTTTTTTTGCTTCTGTTTTCACCGATAAGGCTTGTCCTCAGATGTTCCTAAACTACCTAGCAATTTGTGGAAGTAAAGCAGTAGCTACAGTAGAGGAAGAAGTTAGGGATCACTTAAACCACTGGGCACGTAAGTCCTTAGAATGCACCCAAGCATTTCAAAGGAACTCACTGGGATCATCTCTATCATCTATTCTATATCATCTTTGAAAAGCCACGGCAACCAGAAAAGGTTCCTGAAGACTGGAAACAGGCAGATAGCAAACCCATCATTAAGAAGGGCAAAACCGTCAAGGAAGAGGATCCAGGTAACTACAGGATGGTCATCCTCACATGTGACTCTGGGAAGGTGACAAAGCAAACCCTCTCAAAAGTCATTTCCAGACACACAGATAAACAAGATGACGGAATATAGAGCTTACCAAGGTCAAAACATGCTCGACTTAGTTCCTTCTAGGAAGAGGTGCCTGGCATTGCAGACTAAGAAAGTACACTAGATCTCACCAAACTGGTGCGATATGGGCTCAACAAGTGTATGAAAAAGCGGGTGGAAGATCTGCTGCTGCACAGAAAGGAATCTGGGTATCCTGGCTGACAACTATAGCATTAGTCAGTGGACAGTTGTAGTATTAGTCAGAGTGCCCCTACTGCAAAGATAACCTACCAAGAAAGTCTGGATGCTGGAAAACGTGACATGAAGACAGGCTGAGAGAACTGGGCCTGTTCAGCTTGGAGAAGAAAGGCTCTGGAATAACTACTGTTCGCCACAACTACCCTCCATGAGGATATAGAGAAGATGGATCTAGAATCTTCTCAGAGGTCCATGGTGATAGGAAGAGAGGCAACAGATAGAAGATGGAATATGAAAAATTTCAAATAGATAACAGGAAAAAATGTTTGCCACGAAGGTGGTTAAATATTGGAATAGTTTGCCCAGAAAGGTTGTAGAATCTCCACCTTCACAGATGTTCACGACTCAGCTGAGCCTGGTGCTGAGCAATCCAATATCATTACAACTTATTATTTAAGCAGGGCATTAGGCTAAACTGGTTCGACTAGAAGGAGGTCTCTTCCAACCTACATTATGATTCCATAATTCTGTAACCACAGTATAACTCAAGCATGCTAGAAACTGAAGACAGTCAACATGACTTGGCCTGTCAGATAGAAAACAAAGCAAGTTTCCAAGGCAGTACAAATAGACACAAATTCATCTTGAGACTGTAACAAACATATACACTTAGATGTGACTAAGATGTGAAGACTGGGGGCATAAGAGTGGGAAAGTAAGGTCTGAAAGAGTATTCTCCATATCTGAAGACAATATTCCAAACTCTGCTCAGCAGCAGCGCTTTTAGAAGTTCCACCAGTGATTTCTACAGAGCAAAGACAAAATCTGCAGCAGTTGCCTTCTAAATCCCTTTCATGAGAAGATTCAGGTCTTACTGCATGACATGCCCAAGGCAGCATTCAGGAATTAGGATTTGTAGCCTCCTTGCAATAAATAATGTGGGAGGTTAAAAAGGTTCTAAATAAGAGAAAGAAACTAGACTATATTTTGCCCTGGGCTCACGGTAATTCCATTCTCTATAAGTGTGCTAATTAGTTGCAGCACTAGCACAAATCCAACAAGCCCATAAGACAGGCAGGCTGTAAAGCAGCATGTGCAGTTAGCTCTGGGAAGGACAAGTGTTCTGTTTTTAATGCTTTTCATTTTTGAATTTGGTCTGATTTTGAAAGCAATGACTGCCTTTGATTTGTGCCTCATGTTTGGACTAACGCATTCAAATCTGGCATCTTATGATATGCTCCCAGACAAATACTTAAATGAATATGCAAATGACATATACAACACTCGTTTACACTGCCGCATGTATTTAAAAGATGAATAAGATGCCAATTTGTTTAGCAACGCTTTTGAAAGTCCAGTTCTGAAACAAATTATGGATTGCTTATTCAAGAGTCGACACAACTGAAATCAAGTTACCAAAGCTGTGAGTATCCTGTCAGTATCATTTTTACCACTACTGTCATGATCCAACCTAGTTTCAAGACATGTGTCCTTGTCTGGTAGCAACAATATCTTCTTCTGAACTTTCTTAATTAGTTACCACATAAGTAATTTAAAAATTATTTTTTATCAGTAGCTCATATAAATTATTAATTTCAGATTAGTGTAATATCTCATATCCTACCAAAAATGTGATTTCAAAAAAGCATTTAAGCAAAGGTACTAGTTGACATTCATTGGAAGGCAAGTCTACTCTTATTTATGATAGCACATACAATATTGCAACACATCACTGAATAAGCCTACAGAGACAGCCTAAGGCTAAGTCGTAAAAGTGTGTTGAGAATTATGAGAGCAGAAACAAATATTACATTATGAAATTATGTCAAACTGAAGACCCATCAAAGTACCAACGCTTCCACAGCACTCATGCAGCTTTATCAGATACAATTTAAGCTAATATAATATAATGTACCTCTGCCTCATATTTTATTTTCTCCTCCTCTAAAATATGTTCATGTTCTTCTCTTTGATGTTCAAATTCTGATTTCAGGAAAGTATGTTCATAACGAAGTTTATTGTATTCTGTTCTGTATTTTTCCACTTCCTAAATCAGACAAACAGAACATTCAGTATGAAGTTTTCAGTTTTATTTCCTTCAAACACCCATGCAACGGTTCTGTCATTTCATAAGGTTTTTTCTGTAGAAACGGATCCCTCTCTCCTCTAGGGTTTCAGCCTTCACCACCTGGGGCAACAGTACTGAACAGTACCAGGCAAAGCGAAGTCACACACTGACTGCCCTTCAGTTTCAGTTTCCTAAGGTTTTTAGGAACAATTACAAACTGGTAGTCACCATTCTAAAAGAAACAACATTAAATACTTACTACTTACATTTTCTAGTTTCCGATAACGTTCTGTCATTGGAGATTCCAATTCCTGCTGTATTTGTGCTTTTAGCAGCTCTAATTTTTGAGGAGTCAGCACCTTGAGACAGAAAGGTATTCATATTCACTTATGTACATCATGACAGGCAAAATATCCATAAATAAAGTATTTTAAGTACAGCTTCAGTATTTTAAGTTAAGTTCCAAAGTCTTTTAAGTTCTGTTTAATTTTCTATGTTTTTCTACAGATTTTTTCAAATGGCAGTTACAGAAGCAAAAAAAAATATGATATTAATGCACAAAAAAACATTCTGGGAAGATAACAGATTTTAAATGTCAGCATTCATTGGAAGAAGCAGTACAAATGTCAGTCAGTGTCTGGGGATCCTCTGTTAGACGCTGTATTTGTTTCCTAGGAACTATGCCTCGCATTAGTTTAAGGAAACAAGCAGTTATAGAAAATGTCATGGAAGTGGACTTAAATGTTTTTGGTGTTGCTTGTTTGTTTGTTTTTATGATGAAGAAAGTTACCATCATGAAGAGAAACAAATATCTACTCTTGTAAACACTTATGCTAACAGGTTTAGGCACCTAAGTTATCCACTAGGACAGATGATTCCCCTCATAACAGGAGAACACGCATGGCAGAGACTTAGGATCAGACTGAGGGTCTTACTATTAATGTAGTACATGATAAAAGAATTTGGAAGACTTTGTTAAATAACAAAACAATAATTTTATCCCAGAGTCACTCTAAGGAAGAAACACTATCCAGATTGAGTAGGTTTCAAGATACACGAAATAGATCCAAGCCAAGTGTACGCATGTTACAAACAGAAGTAAAGCACTGCCCTGATACAGGATTAAAGTCCATATTAAGCTCTGCCAGTAAATTACCTCACCTGCATCTTCAGTTTTTCCAACTCCTGTGTTTTACCCAGCAACTCCTCTCTGTATTCTGCGAGAAGAAGCTGGAACTTGTCATGGACAGTCTGCTTTTCAACTAGCAAGCGCTTCAGTTCATCTTGTGATTTCGTATACTCTTCCTGTAACCTGTAAGAGAAAACGAATTTCTTTTATAGCTACCCTCCAAATTAAAGCTCGGAAAGCTCACCTTCAGAAACAAAAACAAGAATATAAAGACTAAATTAAGCTTTTAATATCCTCTTCCTGTAACATATTGAGAACTTATTTCATACCTATAATGTCTTAAGGAATTTTGAATTATTTTCTGCAGTAAACAATGCTCAAAAATGTCCTCAAATAGAGAAGTAGCTAACAGACACAAAAAACCCCTTCCACCCAACATTTAGCTCCATCTTTTACCAGCTCAAATGAAGAAACCTGTTTAAATTTGTGTACCTTATATGTTCTGCCTTTATAGTTTGATAATTTGCTTTATGGTGTTCACATCGCATCTTTTCATCAATCAGAAGCTTCTGTAATTCCTGTGAATTAGCCACATCATCATTTCCAACCCCGGGAGGAAGCAGACTGCCCAAAGTATCCATTTTATGAATTGTTCACGATGGCCTGTTCACGATGGCTATTGAGAGGACAAAATAAAAATTAACTTATAACAAATGTACATCAGCATCCACTTTTTCGGTCGCCGTGCCAGAAGATCAGGTCACCTGGCATAAATGCAAGCAGATGTCATTAGCCATCAAGGACACTCACTGCTCAAAGACTTCACATGCCAATTTTGCTTTCAGTACAGAAGAATCCTGGCTCTGCTGTAACTCAGGTTAGAAACCTCCTGCTGAAAAGGCAACCCATCTCTGCTAGTGCTCTCTCAGGGACACATAATTAAGTTAAACATGGAGATTATTTGAGTCAATACAAAACAAGCACAAGCATCTCTGCGACACCACATAAAATGTTCTTTCTATTTATACTGTATGCTGAGAATCAAACTATGGAGTTCATTTTGTCCTGCTAACTAGGGCTCAAGCAGAGGACAAAGACATCAGATACAAACAGCTTTTACTTATCACAGTCACAGTCTGTCACCTAACTACTTAACACACCGTGCTGCTCAGCACGCCATCACATCAGCTGGAAGAACAGGGACAGTTCCCACTGCTGAGGTCCTACCAAGCCTTTTCTGGAAAAGAGTGATGATTTCATGGGCGCCCATCTTCCAGACTACTCAAAGTTCAGCTCTGAAATCTATCACCAACACATGTCACTTCCTCGTTTTTGAAGTTGATGTGGTGGGTTTTTGAGAACTTTCCAGCAAGAGTTTTGCTAAACCTGACAATCTCAGGGGGATGTGAGAAAGCTGCAAATCACCAGATGCTGAGAAACGAGGAAGTATTATAACATGCCTCACCAATTCTTTTCGATATTTGGAGCAAGATATTGCATTAGACTGATCATTGCTGATGCTTCTAGAGGATGTGGGGGAGGGAGGGCCATAACTGAATTTTAGGAAGTTATAAGACTTTGAAACCAACTGCTCTGCCATTTTAGCTTTCAGCATAACTGACCGGTGCCTAAGAGCTCCACATTGGCTGTGTGAACAAAACAAATTACCTCTCCAGCATCAGTAAATACCTCACCTCCTTCACACATGGAGCTGGATACATCATGTTCTCCTGCATTCTACTCACAAAATCTTTCACAGACTTACCTTAAACACTTAGCATTTGATTCTAGAAAGCTCCAAACTATAAGCAAGATGAAAATTATCTGCCAAATAGGAAAAGAAACATTGCGTGTTACTGCCCAATTTCTTCGTCACTGTAGGGGAAAAGGTGAGAGCAAAGCCTACCAGTGTTCCAGTACCAGCACATGGTGACAACAGCAACTGCTTTCATTCTGCTCTGCCCAAAACAGCAAAGGAGGAGGAAATTAGAATAAAGCACATTCTCCTCAGTGACTGCCCTATATGCACACATTGCACATTTTGTACATTAACAGAACAAATTCTGAAGAACTTTCTAACCAAACTAGCATCTATTTTTCATTCCTGGCTTCTGTTGGTTGTTGAGAAACAAAGCACAATAGCAATTTCCAAACTCAATATCGTGACATTTGCTATTGTTCAAACAACAGCCATGTGAGGAAAATGCTCAGTAACCCTAAGGACAATAAGCTACGTGAGAGGACAAAGAGAACTCCAGGCAGCATGCCCCTCAGAATTTCTAAGCATATTGGTGAGGTTAACCATGACCACCATGAAAAAAGCAAGCAACAGTATTTTTCTTCATCTCAGATCTCTGGTTCCATAAGCCACAATACCAAATGTAAATAACCAACTGTATGCCAAACTGCTGAATTAGGAATGCAGAGTTTGGGCCTGAACCCTAGGGCTTACATAAGCAAGAAGCGCTTCTGAAGTCGTATTACAGATACAAATTCAACATCACCACAAAACCATGGAGTTTTCTGACCAAAAGAAAGAGAGAAATGGAAAGGCAGCCCTTTGTGCCTTCGGTTCCAAGCCTTCACATACACTCCCACGGCTTTCACTACTATCAAACACTCCAAGGATTAGATAGCAACATACATCCAGTTATGCATTCATCTGCCTAAAGACCGCAGGCATAAGAAAAGAGGAAAGAAGAAAGGGGAAAAACGTAGCGTACAAAAGCATTTCACACCCTCAGAAACCTAAGCGGGATGTACTAAAGGCAACAAAGCTATTTTGGCTTGCAGGGACATCTAGTGGCAAATTTCGCGATTTGCATTCCGCAGTAACATGCCATTGCTTTTTGAGATCTCTTTCCTTGAAATCATTGACAGCAACTTGTAATATTCAAACTACTCGCTTTCTTGCTTTTTTCAAAAAAAAGTAATTACTGATAGGGCTGCTAATACTCAGCTACTGACACGAATCTATCCTGTGTCAGTGGCACTATCTCACAGTTGATGCTTAGACCTAAAAAGCTTCAAATTTCCTTGAGACTACGCATGCCATTTTTGAGGAACACTTTCCAAGAGAGCTAGTTCAAATTCCTTCCTCCCTTGAAGACCTGTTTGAAAAGTACAGAACCACCAAACACACCTTAAAGAAACTAAAACCCCAGCGTATATAAGATTATTTGCACATTTGCCGAATTTTATCATGCTACAGAACTGTAAACCTCTATCAGCTGCCCCAAATCCACGCTATGAAATCTTAACATCATGTTGTACAGGTGCACGTGGAAAAGTATTGGTGCAAAGTCCTGAAGCTTCGGTTACATTTTTGGTGGAATACGAAGCTAAGTGAAGGAAATGGGCTACGTTTCCAAGAACTGCCTTAGTTCTGCCTTTCTTCTCCAATTATTATTTTCATACAAAAAGAAGCGTTGCTTAAAGACCTACTTCACATCTCTCTCTCCTTTTTATCTACACATCATGAAAGGACTTTACTTCTCTCATAAGGTCTTTGAGCTATACTATTTTAAATGTTGTGCTGTTTTCTTTTTGGAGGACTATGGGGGAGGTTCATTTTGTTCTGCGTTACCCCCCTGCTTTCTCCAGCCTCATTCCCAGATCTGACATCCATCAGACCCCTTGATGTAACTCAAGAAGCCAATAAACTCCCACAAGCAGAAAACAGTCATTTTGTTTGGTGAGGTCAGTGAGTCACTCTAGCTCATGGCAAAGCCCAGCCAGCTGCAGAATCTGTGCGAGCAGGCAACTGGCACTGGCTGGCATGAAGGAACAAAGAGCCAAATAAGGAAGCAGAAGGAGGGGCAAGATTTTCTCTCTTCAGGAACAGAGAACAGTCACATCACTAGTTTAGATGCTCATTTAAACACAGCCTTGCACACGGCGCTTGGTTTTCAGATAAAGCTATGTTACATTAGTCCTACCTTACATGCCTATGCAGCACAGCAGGGATCAGACTTCCCGTGAACACCACAGTGAATGAAAAATAAAACAAAACTGTGCATCATTTGAGAAATATGACTGCATGCCTCCCAGCACATTAATAGTTTTGATTTCCGAATACATCAGCAGCAACTTGCAATAGCCAAAGTAACTGCCTTGGAAAAAAATGAGAGGAATGTGAAAGCTTTTATACAGCAGCCTCTGTAATTGGGATAACTGCTTGGATGCCATTGCTGAGAACCCTGTGAAAATAAACAAAATATTTCTGCATGTCTAGGTGCAGAAATGTTGGAGAACATCTCTATACTTACGATAGAAGGCATCAGTCTCATTTCAACCGGTATCGCCTCTTCCATACCACCATTCAAAGCACAGATTTTACCAATAGGGTATACTTTATTGCCAAGTCCATCCTTACGCATGGCACACCGCATCACCCTTTTCATTCCTCTTGTACTAGAGAGGGGGTTATTCTTAGTAGATAAAGAACAATAAACAAGGTTATAACATAACCCAGGTTTAAAGTTCTTGCTTTAGCCACATACACTTGTAGGCCAATCCGACAGCAGCTACTGATCAAACTGAGATGCTGTATGGGAGTTACATTTGGGATATCTCCTAGCAGTACTCAGGAACTCCTAGCCTGCATATATCAGGCTTTTCTTTTTTCTTTTTTTTCCCCACGCCATGAAACCTTCAAATGCGCATAAGAATCTTCTCTTTACTAGCATCTCACTTGGTGAGATGCAAAAGATGTTTGTCACAAACATGAGAGCTGCTCCAAAAGTAATGCTTCCCGTTTTATGGTGTTGGGCCCGTAACATCAGTGGTGGGTGTTGGTGGTATGGCAGCAGCGGTTGAACCTTCCCACCAATATTCCATTACACGTTGTTGCTGTGTGACAGATGGCAGCAGAGGGGCAGTCTGACAGAACGGCACCTGACATGCAGTGTGTATGAAGCAAAGGTGCATCACTGAATTCCTCCATTCAGAAAACATTGCCCCCATTGACATTCATCAACACTTGCTGGATGTTGATGGAGACCAAAGAGTGGATGTGAGCACAGTGAGGCAGTGGGTGGTGCGTTTCAGCGGTGGTGACAGTGGTCACCTCCACTGGTGCGGATTTTGAGGAGCACAGCATGCAGGCTTTTGTTCACTGCTGGTAAAAATACACACAGCTAATGGTGGTGACTGTTGAAGAAGAGTATTCTGTAGATGAGGATCGTTACTGTAGCAAAGCAGTGTTATTGTGCTCTTTGTATCTACGGCAGATCCCATGGAAATAAATAGAAGGCACTGCTTTCGGAGCAACCTACCTATGTGTGGTATGCATCCTAAAGTGCAGAACAAGTCATTACCCTCAAACTACACGTGGCTGGAGCTCACTGGTGGAGAAGACAACACACAAACACACGGAAGCCTGGCACTCTCCTGCTCTCTTGAACTTCGGGCTCTGGGCAAGTTCCAGACCCGCCAGCCCCAGGAGGCCGCAGCGGGGACACGAGACCGAGACAAGCGCTCTCTGAGACGCGCTGCCCGCTCCTCCCCGCTTTACAGACCCCTGCACGGGAACGACGCTCCTGGACGAGCAGAGCAAGGCCGCGGGGAGGGGAGGCACGGGCTGAGGGCACGCCGCAGAGCTCTGCCCCAAGCAGAAAGCCCCCACCCCTCAGCGAGCCCCCACACCCAACCCGCCCGGCCGCCGCCGCGAGGAATTTAAAAATGGCGCCCCGCCTCGCCTCACCTCACCGCCCGTTCACGCCGCCGCCCGCCGCGCCCCGCAGGGTATCCTGGGAGCACCGGGACAAGCCGCGGCGAGTGGGCGGAGAGGCGTTGCCGGGGTAACGGGCTCGCGCGGCCTCCCCGTTCCCGTTTGCGCCTGCGCCGTCGGCCTGGCACCGCCCAGCCGCGCGCGAGACCGTTCCAGGCGGTAACGGCCCCGCCGCGCGTTAGGCCCCGCCCCCCGGCGCGAGGGGCGGCCCCCCGCCCTGGCGGACTGGTTTGGCGGGTTTTGCGGTCTGCGCTCAGCAGGGCCGCGGCACCAGTGTCCGCTTCTGATCTACGAGATGAATGAAGCTGTACTTCACGTAGCCGTGCCCAAAGAGGAATACAGCTAGTGGATTCCCAACAACGATAGCTGTTTTCTGGCCAACCAACTAGTAACAGCAGTGGGAATGCTTGAGTCAACTTAGAGATTTCTTTTAGGTGTTTGCTTTACGGCATCAGAGGTTATTTATGTTTCTTTCAATGTCATATTAGCTCTAGCAAGATCAGCAGTTCGCACAATAGCAGGGTTCATCCTTGCAGCAAGCAAGCAACATGCAAAGAGATGGAAAGTCAGGAGAGGAACCCCAGGAAAATATTTAGAAGCATCTCACAGATACCCTCTCTGGAGGAAGATGGATGCTGTTAAAGTTTGGTCCTAAAATACCATGGTGTGAGTTTGAAGGCTCATGCAGGCTTCCCTGGTGGCTCGGCGAGCGAGCTGAAAGTCAATGCTAGATTAGATAAATCCTCCAGCTCCTGTAACGCAGCGGTGTATTTTTAGAGGAGCACACTGCCATTATGCACACATGCTGCTGGTCATACCTGTAGTTTAATCCCCGCTTAGTTTATGTCACCTTGACCTGAATCCAGCCTACCAGGACGGCAGCCAGAAGGGGCTGCAGCGGGGGTACTGCTGGCAGCGCAGCCCTGCTCCACAGCAGAGTCAGCAGAACATGAAAGCGTGCGAATGGTATTGTCATCTCCTACAACAGCAGAGATGTCTGTGACTGAGCAGCGTGGTATTGGTGTTGGACAGCTAAACTGTACTTTGTTTGGTGTAAATTGCCTGAAAAAATAATACCTTTGGCACTGTAAAACCAGATGACATTGCTTTTAGATGCCATAGTGCTATGATAAGAGTCTTTTCTGGGTAAAAGGAGCAGTTTTTACCACGGAGCTCAGTAGGACCTGAAAATAATTTCTAGTACACAGTAGTACAGAGTATATTCTAGCACATAAGACCACAATAGATAGAAACCATGAAGCAGTTTATGAAACCATGACTGGGTCAGATGTACAGCCTGGGGGATGAGGGGCTGGAAAGCAGCTCCATGGGAAGGGATCAGGGGGTTCTTGTTGATGGCAAGTTGAATGTGAGACAGCAGTGTGCTGTGGCAGCCAGAAAGGTCAACCGTACCTGGGTGCATCAGACCCAGCACTGCCATGTCGAAGGAATGGGTTTTCCTGCTCTGCGACCTCACCTTGAGCACTGGGTGCAGGTTTGGGCACTGGTATCAGAAGGATGTAAAACTATTAGAGAACACCCAAAGGAAGGCTACAAAAATGGTGAAGAATCTGAGGGCAAGGGGTATGAGGAGCGGCTGAGGTCCCTGGGTTTGCTCAGCCTAGAGCAGAGGAGCTGAGGGGAGGCCTCATGGCGGCTGCAGCTCCTCACAGGGAGCGGAGGGGCAGCGCTGAGCTCTGCTCTCTGTGGCAGCAACAGGGCCCGAGGGAACGGCATGGAGCTGTGTCAGGGGAGGGGTGGGTTGAGGGTTAGGGAAAGGGTCTACAGTAGTGTCATGGAGTTATCTCTGGATCTGTCTGTGTCTATGACAGCAGGACAGCCGAAGAAGGCAGGGGAGGGGTGGGAGTGTTGACAGTTTACGGGGTGGTTCGGCCCTGTTTTGTGACTAATGGGGCAGGGGACCCACAGACGCACGCCCCAGGAAAGGGGGAAGGGTAGGGAGATGAGAGATGGGCCTAAAAACAGAACAGCGGCAACGATCTGAGGAGGAAAGTTAATTTACTAAATATGATATCGGAATGCAAGATAACACAATGTAATACAATATAATTGGAATTGAGGCTAATAAATAAAATAAAATAGGAGAGAGAATGTTCAAAAGCAAAGGCCTTACTCCAGAGCTGTAGACAAAATGGCTAGATGTTTCACTGCCAAGACAAATAGCAGAAAAAGAGAGCATTTTGTGACTCGAGAGGGGTTTTATCCTTCCCTCTGAACGCAAAGTCCTCGGAGGTATGTAGTCCTTCTTCTCTTCTGAGAACCAAGTACCCAGAAAATCGACAGTCCACGGAACTGGAGCATTAACTCTTTAACTCCCAGTGCTTTACATGATGCTATGATGTGGAATACCGATAACAAAGGTCATAAAACCATGACAACCAGAGGGCGATGGGCACTAGCACAGGCTCCCCAAGGCAGTGGTCTTGGCCCCAAGCTCCTCGAGTTCAAGGAGTGTTTGGACAATGCACTCAGACATAGGTTTTGATTTTGAGTGGTCCTATCTGGAGTCAGGGGTTAAACTCAGTGATCCTTGTGGGTCCCTTCCAACTTGGGATATTCTGTGATTCTGTGAAAACATTGGTCAGGGTGTGCTATGCGCTCTTCAAAACCAGAGAAACAAGCAGCTTAGAACAGATGATGAGTTAGAAGCCATTTTTATGTCTGGTTTGTTGGTGTGTTAGCAGGGGTTATTCAACTCGTCTCAGAAATGGGCAGAAGTTATTAGCAGCTGGGGGGGACCCTGGTGTTTGTGAATTGATGTAGTCTTAATATAGAAGTTGAGTTCCAGGTATCTGTGTGAGACTCAGCCTGATGACACCAGTCTGCAGGTGACCTAGGAGCAACTGAATGGGAGGAATAAGAGGACATAGGAGCATGAGGGCAAAGCAAAACACTGTTACTGCACTGTTCCAGCTCCATTCATGGTGGTAAAATAAGATCATTGCTACTGGCTGCCAGTGTCAGATGACAGAAACTCTGCTTTGTGAAAAAGAAATGCAAATGTTTTGTTTCATGTCAGCTTCAATAGCTATTAGGCACATCACATACTAGATTTTGTGGCACGTGACCAAGATTTCCGACAATAGTGTAAAAAATTTGGCTTTGGTTTCAAATTCTGTTTTCCGAAAAAGTAATCCAAAGTGAGTATACCTGCTTGGCACTATAACATCATGTTTGCAGAGCATGTTCTCACAAGCTCTGAGAAGAGCAGGATGATATCTCCTTCGGTGTTTGCAGTTCTACTATGACCTAGCTGTAAACTAGGTCATAGTAGAACTACAACAGAGCAGAATGCTCAGATTCTTCAGTACTTCTTTTAGTTCAATAGCACTGCTACTGACAAAGAGAAACCGATATGGGTTGGAGTGATCAGACAGTAAGTTTATGAAACAAATTCCATCATCAAATAAATGTAAATATGTTTTATTAAAAAAATGGTAATGGCACCTTAGAGGCAGTCATGACTACACAACAAAATATACAAAAATTACATTTTTATAGTTGCATCTTTCCACAGCGGTGCACAAAATGAATACGCTATGAGAAACATTGCAGATTGCACATTGAGACAATTAACTCTAGTCAATTAAAACACAATTTCTGGTACAGGTTAATATTAACAGGCCCAGTTTCCCTTGGGGGGAGGGGGGAAGAAAAAAAGAAAGGAAAGGTGGCTTTGTGCAAAACTTTCCAACAACAGTGCAAATTCCTATGCTAAACATACAGCAAATCAGCTGTACAAGATCATTTGACAGTCCTCATGAAGACTTCATATACAGCATCAGCTCCGTTTGTTTTTTTCAGGAATAATATGCAATTCCATTAACTAAAATTAGAATTTTTCTAGTCTTTCATTGCTGTAATGTGAAATTGTCTCATTCTTTCTCCTGGATTCTATCCAGCATCAGAGGACACTCAAACTTTATTTGAAAACAAGGCTCTTATCATCTATTGCTTTTTAAAATGGAGCAGTGTAATTAACTAAAGGCCAAGTTTTGGAATGACAGTAAATGGGAGAAAAAAATCCTACAAAAAAAACCCAGACGATTGACAGATATTTGCTTGATTAAAAAAGAGGAGAGTAAACTTGTCTGATTGCAGTTCCTAGCTGGACTTTCAGAAGTGATTAAATTCTGTTATCCAAATTAAAATGTTTAATTACATTAATCTGTGTTTACCTTCCGCTGCACCATTGAATCCAGAATTAATATATCTGTATCACAGGAGAAATGGGCTTGGCTTCCAAAATCCCATACCAACTAAATGAACGCCGAGCTTCTGTTTTGTTTTGTTTTCCCAGATTATTTCTTGTTCATCCATTTTAACTCCAGAAAGCACTACTTTTGTTTATGTAGTTGATTTTGGATCAAGCATAAGCCTCCTTCAACAATACCATTCAACTTTAGCTTAAAATATTTGAGTCCTTGTCTATGTTATTCTGTAGCTAACAGTTAGCTCATAACTCTTAACGATCACTAAACTGTGTTTACACTGGATTTGTACACTGGATTTGCCCAGCTTCAACTTCCAGTCATTGTATCTTTGCTACAGCAAGTTGGCTTCACCTATTCAATTTCTAGTCCCCAGATAAACATTTGTGGTTTTGTTCAAAGAAAAACACTAGCTTTTAAAGATCCTTCATATGCTGCAGGTACCAGGTCTGCGTGCAATTGTCCTGAAGCAGAGACACAGGTGTTTTGAAATTAAACCATAAGGACAGGTATTAAAAATTAACTGAAGGACTTTTCATTTAGAGAACGACATCAAAGGGAAGTGAAATAATTGACTACCAGGCAGCATCAGGCAGAAAAGACCTTGGCAATTTTTTGTAGAGTGGGAGTGTATTAGAGGCTCACGATGAGTAAGTGCAGTAAGTATACTAAGAATGACATTTAATGTGTTGTAGGAAAACATAAAAGCTCACACTGTCCTGACAGAACATGGTCAATTGATTGAGAAGTTAAACAAGGTTCTCTGCAACACGCAGCCATGTCAGCATGAGGTGAGAAACGGGTGAAGGAAGGAGGGGAGGCCTCCCTCCCTTTTGGGTGGGAAGGAGCTTGGCAGAGCTCCTCGCACTGCAGCCTGTCTTTTGCCCTTCACATCTTGCTTAATTTCTTGATGCACATCACATCGCCCAGCAATTTAAATACAGCAGGGAAATAACCCGAGAATGCTGTGCCCATTTATCCATTAGGGTTGTTTAATTTGCGTAAGTAACATTACTCAGAGCTTACAGCTTTTTCTGCATCCTCTGTCAGATAAAAGCCAATATGGAAATGCAAGGCCCTTCTGTTTCCAATTTAGCCCAAGATACTTCATCAGGACAGCGAGCAATCTTTCATAGGCCCATTGATTTTAAGTTCTACCTTCATTTTGCACTCAGGACATCTTCCAGCGTTGTAATGGGATGACCTTGGTGCAGAAACCTTTGCATCCTCAGGCTGTACCATACCAACTGCCTTTGTTAAAAGAAGCGATGACTACCTGACGTTTCATTTTTAACTACATACATGCATGGGGAGGATCATCTGTTTAAACATCTAATTGTGCATCAGGCAAAGGAGTTTTTAAGTAAAATTAACAATACGCAGTACACCTTTCTTCTGCATGTACCCTTCCAAATCCACGTAACAAAATGCTGGACAGTGCTTTCTTGAGCAGCCCAACCAGAAGGTGGCTACGCAAACCAAGCAGGAGGAGGCAAATTATAATAAAGAAGGCAAGAGAGCACCATCAAGAGTTGCGCATTTCTGAGGATCATCTCGAGGATTCTCATGTTTATGTTGTATATATATATTTTTTTTTAACAATTGGGGATGCTTTTGGCCTGGGGAAATGAGAACAAACAGTCATAGGGATTGTTTGTAATTTAGCAAATGGCTTCAGAAAGCAGTGGACTCTTAACTAGAAGCACATGCATTATCTAAAGAAATGAAAATTACCAACTCAAAATATAGTATATGCCTTTTTAAAAAGGAAGATGGGAACAAATTATATTGAAAGATTAGTGAAGACCAAGGAGGTCTCATGTACATCAAAAGGGCATAAAAAGAAACCAAGGGAAATCCTTTCTTGTGATGTAGGGGCCAGAAAAGAGCAAGTTTTTTTTTCTCTCTCTTTTTGATCTTTTTAGAATTGTAAACAGACTTTCCTGTGAATATAAGTTCATGAGCTGCATCAGCGGAGGCAATCTCAGTTAATCAGCTGGCTGAGAAAGGAGGCCAAGTGCAGATACTTGGAAGGGGGGCTGCAGGCCTGCCACTGTGCACAGTGCCAAAACGGGTTAACAGAAGTGGGAAGAAAGCTCTTCCTGCACCAAGCAGCAGCGGGTGCACGTGCAGCAATTAAGGCAGAGAAGGTTTATGCGTAACACAATTGTCGTGCCCCTCTTCAGGGAATACAGAGGTAAAGGCAAAGAGAAAAAAAAACTAAGGAAGAATGTATCTATCTAATAATTCTTCCTGCCACAGCCACAGCATAGGCCATTGGTACGTTTGGGCTTTGTGATGTGATGCCACTTGCAGCAGGACTTCTGCTTTTCACTCCACCTTCCTCAGAAGATTGGGCAGGGCCGGGTTATGAACACAGGTGTGCCTGATCTGATCCACTACCACTGCCTGCAGACCAGGCACCATGCTTCCTGGTATCTGTGTTCAGAGCTGTTGCACATACAAAGAATTCTTTAATGACCTTTACAGTGCTTTAATTTATTTTTTTTAAATGCCAAGTCATATCATTACTTATGCAGTTAATTCTGTCCTTTCTTCAGTCCCTGAAGCCACAAAAGGTAACTATATTCACTGATAATTCAGCAGTCATAAAATGTCAGAGCTCTTCCACTGCCTTCCTATTCCTCTTCCTCAGAATAAAGATTTCTGAATTTCTACACCAGTTATTATGATTGAGTAAAAATAAAATACCAAAACCGCACACGCACACCCACCCAGTAGTTCCCTTTCTACCCCTTCTGTAAAGCCAGCATAACAAATATCACAACTAAAAAAAAATTATGACAGTTACCTTAAAAGTAAGTAACACTGAACATCAAATAACTAGAGACACTTCTTTTTTCCCATTTAATACAGAGCAAAGGAAAATTCTGATTTTTTTTTTCTAATTTTTTTTTTTTTATTAAAGATCTTGTTTCACATCATGGCTGAGAGCCAAGCAGAAGATTTTGGGGTTTTTCTTCCTGCAGTTCCTAAACAAAATAATTTCTAGTAAGAAAACAAACCCAACCCTGTCTCCTAGTAGTGATACTGTAATGATGATACATTATATTCAGGAATGTCTATTAAGAGAGTCTGCACAGTGTTTGTCTATTTACAGAAGTTTAACTCCCTGCTCCCCTAAGGATCTGTTCCCTCATGCTTCTTCTGCATTGTTTAATCTGACATAAGGGAAAAAAAAAATCCACTGTACCCAGAGTCCCAGTATATATCTGCTCTGCATTCAGTTAGGAAACCCCAACAATTCAGTGCTAGCAAAGGCTAATCTAAATGTTGCCTTTCTGTGCACCTCTTTCCCCTTGTGGGGTGCAGTGCCTGAAGCAAGTGAGCACTTGGCTCTGCATGGCAACATACCCATGAGTTACTACCTCCCTCACTCCTTTATGAAGTGGCCTGGAGATCTTATTTAATTCAGTTCTTCATCTTTGGAAGCTTTATGCCATGTTCTTGGTTTTTTTGAGTGTGATAAAGGACAACAGAACAACTGCTAACTGTGGTCACTAGTCATCAGCGGTCTAATTTCTGAACAGCAAACTGTGCAAAGGGTTACTAGCAGAAGCATCACAAGTTTTGCTGGTCTTGAAAACTGGAAACCCCATATACAGTTACCCATTAATTTAGAAACCAGAACTTCTAATACATGTAACTGTACAATTTGGCTTATCATAGTAGTGGAATTCAGAGAGAAAATGATTTGTCTAAAAGGGCTGACACACACTGCGATGCGCTCCCTTGTGATCACACTCCTTGCATTCCAGTCCAGCAAAAAGAAAACCTCACACTTGCAGTGGCTTGGATCCCTCCCAGAGCATCCCACCATCTTCTGTGGTCATGGGTTTGTAGAGCGGACAGCTGGTTGGATTAAGGCAGAAGACTGACACAAGATAGAGGCTCATCACAGACATGGCCAGTTCAATACAATCTGACTGAACAGCCTACTGACTGCCAACAAGTACGCATTTACATATTTACACCTTACAGTCCAGGAGTCTTTGCAGGCTTCTTCATTCAGTCTACACATTTAAACTGACAAAAAAATTGTAAACACACAGCACTTAAAAACAGAGAGGAAGAGAAAAGAAAACACAACAGCTAGACCAGCAGCTTCATCTTGGTATAATCATCCTTTCGATGGCACAAATGATATGATCCCAGTTTTTACAAAATATTGCCAGCAGTGTCACTGCGAAGAAAGTGCAGATGATATGAAAACGGCTCTTCATCATAGGGGCAATGAACTTTGCAATAGTAGAAACACACACTAAGATGACAGTCATGAAGGCCAAGATAACATTTATACATTTCCCCAGGAGCACTTTGGCATTAACTGTTTCAGTTTGCTGTGCTTGCTGTTCCTGCTGATGGAGCTCCAGCTTTGAAACCCGGGTCTGGCACGATTCCAAGGCTTCCTGGAGATAGAAAACAAGAATCAGGGCAGCTCTATTCCCACACTGCGCTTCTTGATTTAGCAGCAGGACCATCCATCATCTAGATTAGAAAGAGTCATTTATTATAGACTGCTAGAACTTGAATGAAACACCAACTCTTTTAAAAATAAACATATATATTTGTCTACTTGTATGTATCACTGCCTGCTTGGGCATAATTAAGTCTGATAACACTGTCCAAAATGTAGTATTTCCATTTTTCATGCCTGAGAAAAATTATCATAGCTCTGATGTTCATGATAACATGTCCTGTATATACTGATGAGAGAAAGTACTGGGAAAGTTGTTGCCATAGCAACTGACACTGCATTAAAACAGTGTCAAAGTTAGTTTCTTTGCATAGACTACAGAAGACATTACAGTAGTAATGACTTACTCTGATGCTGATTAAATGTACTGCGCAACGTGTACCATTCAATTTAGGCCACCTCTCTGGTGTACAATACTTTTGTCCTCAAAGCCACCAGCTGTACAGTGCTGGGCCTGAGTTCTCAGCATCTTACTGATTCCTCACTCTGTCACAGTGTCAAGGCTCATTCATCCACACCTCAAGTGAACAACATGCAGCAGAGACATCTGTAGTGATGCCTGTGCAGCATTCTCTCTCTCTCTCTCTCATGATACGTTCCACTTCACAATTTGTTCTAAAGAAAATAGACTTTGCTCTTCTGCTTGAGAGTGGACTAAAAATGGTCTTTGAGTCAAATGGCTGCTGAATCACTCACCCACACACAAAACTTCTCATGGAAAAATGTCCAGCTGCTTCACTAACTTGCCTAGATGCCACTTTTTGCTTAAGTTGTGACTTGGGCACCATTGTGTGACACAGCATAAGGCTTGTTTCATGAGATAGATCAACTTGGTGTAAACTTTTAACACGGCATAGAAGGAAGAAAGTATGCTCCACCATTCCTACTTCCTTCCCCAGTCTCAAACTCTGACCACTTCCCATAGGCTGGCAGGGGTGTCCTCCCAGTCACAGTAAATTGTTTCAATCCAATATTCTGTGTAAAAAACAAACCAACACACTGTATACAGAGCTATTAGCTCTTTGACTGGGTCAGTTCTCCATGGCTTCTGGCTTAGTGTGGGACCAGTCAGCCACCAAAGTCAGCAAAAAAATGTGTCCATTTACAAAAGTCAGGTTTGTTTCTCAGTTCTAGGAATTAGCAATATTAAGTACACAGCAGATTGTTCTCAGTCTTCTCTTATCAACCAGGAAAGAGGCTAATCTTCCTGCTCCTGGCCTGCTGCCTGTGCTACGCTTAGTGGTGTGAGCACAAGGATGTATAGAACAGTTTTTATTTACCATCTCAGCCAATAAGATGGCACTCATTGAGTTTTCCCTCAGTCATCAGTGAATATAAACCTAGAAGTAAGGCACTCACCACTTCCTCAAACTTCAGATAGAAATATTAAGCATTATACCAATGCTTATATCACATATAAATATTGAAGCATATAACTACATAGTGTTCACGACAAACTTGAAGACGTTAATGGTTTTTGACTGAAGACAGACATGACTATAATCCATTGGTTTGAAGCATACACTTCCTACAGCTTTGCCATTGTAACCATAGGTTAAAATTCTTAAATTATAACTGACAAATCTACAAATCTATCTATCAGTTCTCTTACTTTTTGCTTTAAATTCAATTTATAATAAACTTTGTCATGTAATACAACTACATATTGGAGAAAGTCTGAGTGAGAGGTTTTTGTTAAGACACTGTCAATGGATGCAAATCCTTTCTCCTTTGGTGCAAGAAATGAAAACACCATCGATTCTTCATCCCCAAGTCTGCCTAGATTGTATCCTCAATTCCAGCAGGTAAAATTCTGGGTGTACTGTAACAAATGGAGACTGTATCACTAATTGAAAGGCGATGAAGTTTCACCTTAAAATAGAAAACACGGGCTTAAGTCTTTCCTCACAACTTTGTATATAAAGGGTGTAGAAAGATGCTAATGCTTCACAGTACTAGATGTATAGAAAATGTTAGAAGTCTGATAAGCGTAAAAAAGTACCTGAACATCTCGTGATCGCTCATACGCCTGATATGCCACTTTCTCCTCTATGCTGGCTAGCTCTTGTTTCAAGTTTGCTGTCTCATGTTGATGAAGATCAGTGAGATCATTTAATTGGTCTTCCAATCTTTCATATCTTTCAGGAAAAAAGGTCTAAATTTAGTGCCTTCTAGTCAAGTAATGCTAAATCAAGAAAACAATCACACATTTTTAAAAGCAACTTCTCAGTACTATTGATTAATCTAACTGGTGTTAGAAAGCACTAGAGAGATCAGTAGCATTATTGGAAACACTACACAAACGTTTACTCAACAAACCAAAAGCCAGTGAGCGTTCCTTGCTAGCAGTGCATATTAAAGAGCAAATATCTGCATATCATCAGTGAATTATATAACAATAAACCAGTGGCTAAAAGCATCCAATTCACATTTTCTATTTTTCACTACTCATTAAGACAAGAAAATATGATTTCTTAAGTAAGCTTGAGCCAGCTAACAACTCACCAGTAGTGAAAGACAGACACTTCTCCCTGGATCCCCCCTCAATCACAACTGTAAGGTCTCATAGTTCATGGACTGCCCATTCTGGCAGATCTCTACATGGTAAGCTTACTAGATCAGCAGAAAGCTAAATCTTTTTTCTTTTTATCAGTTTGTGACTTGGTTTAGCACACAAACAGGCAAATGCTTCGGCTGGCACAAATGGCATGCAGGTACAGCAGGTGGAAACCCTCTGCAGAGCATGTCTCACTTCCCACAGTGACAAAGGAGTTAATTACAAGTAGCAAGTGCGAAAGGAGGTTGTGCCAGAGCGCTTAAAATTACACCACACCTGTGTAAACTGTGAGCGTGTGTCCACTAGATAGCAACGCGCCTGAGAAGTGTTTGCACAAGGTACTCAGGACTAAGGATGTCACAGCTGTAAGGCAGCTGTCGCACCACAGACTGCCATTTTCAAGGTGTCACGGTATTCACAGTATACCAGTGTGATGTCAGGTGACAATTTTCTGACAAATCCCAGATTAAAAGCAAAGAATTAACACATATTTGATAAGAAATATTAGTGTTACGCATGTACCTTCAGTTACTGGGAGGAGTGGAACATTTTAGTACTAGATATCAATTGGAATTATCTTTTCCTTTTACTTCTAAAGTATCATATACACACACACACAAGCACACACTTTACATTTCCCAAATAGTTTCTACGTCCATAAAACTCATTTCAAGAGAACAGTTAAAAGAAAATACCTATATCTTTCCTCCTGTAACATTTGAGAAATAAAGCCATAGTCTCTCTTAAACTGTGTTTTTAAATTCTCTATGTCATCAGCTAATTGGGACTGTGTCTCCTTGATTTCCCTTAGTTCCTCCAAAATCATGGACAGCTTTCCTTGGCTGTCCAAGGTACCTGCTGCAGCAGGACCAAATGAAGCGTTCCCATTACTGTCCGCCGAGCCAGAGGTCCCACTTGAGCATTCATCATCACTAACGTATTTTGGTTTGGCAACAATGGTGGCACTGCCCCCATAGGTTCTAGAGCTTGTTTCTGGCCGAAATTCATCCAAGGTGTTTTTGAGATGAGCGATGTTGTCTGCGCTACCAAATTTGTTTCGGATCAGATTTGCAAACTCTCTCGACTTGCTGAAAACAAAGACAGGTGGTGTCAAGGATACGCCTGGCACGCTCGACTTGTTGCTCTCTGTTCCATGCCCAGAGGTACGAGGCTTTCCATGCTGAATATCTTTCAAATTATCTTTGGAAGTATCCTTAGTACTTTTGGAAGATCCATTTTGTTCAATATCCTTGAGCTTTTTGTGGTATTGCTCTAACTTCTTCTGCAGCTGGGCAATGGAGTGGGCAGATTTCTGGTTCTTTTTCTCAAAGACTTGTTTAATGCGTCCAGCCTGTTGCTTGTCTGCACTGTTTACCAGTTTCAAGTACTCAGCCACATTTCCATCTCGAGCTGTTTGTTCGACTTTGATTTGTTCTGTAACCTTGAGGATTTTCTGTTTCAAGCTATCTGCGCTGAGTTTGACTTTGTGAAACTCTAGGACTCCATCTGGTACATCAAAGTTCAGATTGGTGTCAGAGCCTCCACGGCGAATGTTAAGCGGCAAACTGAGAGTATTCATGTCATGTCTTTCCACCTGAGGAGAGAAAAAAAAGAGACAAACAGAATGTGAATTTTATTTTTGAAATCCTACTTTCCATTTTGGCATGTAATTATAACAGGTAGAGAATGTAAGGTAGCTCATTGTAGCAAATTTTATTGAAATTAGAAACATTTTTCTCAGTTTGCTGAAGCTGAAAAACACAACAAGGAACTGCTTTGTCTCCATAAAAAAAAAAAGCAAGACTAATTAGAGCATAAATTACGCAAGTATAGTTCTTCAGAATCATTTACAGTTCAGTACAAAATCAGAGCAATGCCTAGTTAACTGAAAGAGTTCCTAAATACTTTATTATGAAGAACTTCAGAGAGATCATAACTGTTAATTGCTTTATTGTTCTCTTAGAAATGGTCTAATACTGATAAGGTTGGTAAACAGATTTTTCATTCTACAGGGAACAGTATATTTTACCAGGATAAAGCCTGTTTTTGACACGCGTTCCTCCCATTCAAGCTCACCACAGTTTTGAACGCTCCTGGAAACATACTGCACGCTTCAGTGGGAAGCAGCTGTTAGCTTTTAGTGCAGACATCACAGAGATGGAATCGGCCCACATTTGACTTCCCATGCTTGATGAAGATGCCTAACAACTTGATCTGTTTTGATAGCAAACTCACTGAGTGGGATTTCCCAAAAGAAACTCAGGAAAGAAAACTGCATTCACTCAACTGTAGGATCCACACACCTTAATGACGCTCTCAGGAAGCGTAACCAAAACAATTAGGCAACATGGTCACAACATCAGCACAACAGATTATTCATCTTTCTCGAGAGAAAGGCAAGATGGTCTGATTGAAAACATACAGAGTATCTCCTCCTATAAACTCAAAGCCACAGAAGAGCCAGTGAGAAAAGAACGACCTGACCAGAATAGTTGCATCTCTGGTATCTTCTCATGTCAACCTCACTGGCAAAGAAGGTGCATTTCACTAAAGCTGCCACAACACTTTATCTGTAGAGACTGCTTAACAAAGGCTCTGGCCATAGTTTGTTTTCAGAGCTTTAACACCAGACAGAACGAATGCAGTTGTTTGGGCAAGACTGTTGCAGAGACAGAGCAGAAGTCTGTATTAAAGCATACATTTTAAAGGTGCATTTGTGAAATACTGTTGAAGCGTTTAACTACTCATTGTTTCAGAAGGCCTGACACACTGCATTGAAGGTTGACTTCCAACACACTACTTGTTGTTTGTAATACTGAAGAATTCCTTATAGCAAGATCTCTGCACACATACCTACGCAGTCATCACCACTCAACTTTCTTTCCTGATTGAAACTAAACCCATCATTAAACGTAGCTACAACGCTTGATTTCCCAACCTTGTGCAGTACTGGTGGCCCTCCTGGGAATTTGCTCCAGCATTCCTCTGTTGCCTTTAAAATACAGGCTTAGGAACAAGACATGGTACCCCACTGAGGGACATGCGTCATGCACAGATCGACCACAAGAGTTCATCTCACCCTGCATCCATCATGATAAGTTACAAACGTGGAGGGGTAACGCGGCCATGAAATGGGATCTGCAGAGACGAGATCATCTCTGCTCCTGCTTCATATTCTTACCCTCTTATTACTGAGGATTACAGAGGATTACTGGGTTGGTTGGTTTGCACAGTTGTGTTTGGGTTGCTTGTTTGTTTGGTTTTTGTTTTGTTGGTTTTTTTTGTTGTTGTTTTTGCTACTGCACTGCTCAGAGTCATCATTAAACAAACTGCTTACAGTGGCCTGAAAGTCCATCAATCTCCTTTCTCTAGTGTTTCTTTTCTTTTTCCCCCCACAAATTGCTCTCTCAGGAAAGCAGCACGATACCAGGCTGGCCACAGCCAGCAGCATCTGCTTCACAAATAAAAAGCACTTCATCAAAACTTGCTCAAGAAACTAATAAAATCCACAAGACACTTCCCACTCCAACCAAACCTGATGTGTTTACTTCATAAGCTGATGAGACTTTTAAATTCTACTTTCATTAAAACTTAATAGAAACTGGCAGTCTCCCAGTAAGAAAATATAATTTGTTGCGATAATAGAAGGTTTAATGCCAGCAGCCTTCCTGGCTAAGCCTCTTCTGTGTGAATTTATGAAGCCAGAACAACCTGCCTGCCTGCCCTTCCAACCATGGCATTGCTGATGTGAAAGGGTCCCTGGCAGAGTTGAGATCTGGCAGTGGTAAAAAGCAGGTAAGGTAGAAGTTCACCTTTCCTGTCCTCCAAAATAAATAGATGCTTGAAAAAAAATGCAAACTGAACAGCTCTGGGTTTGACAATTTCTTCAGGTTAATGGTGACACTTAAGACTTGGAGACTCTTCCAAGGATCAAACCAGCGCTGCAGACTGCATTTTGTAGACAAACATAGACATTTGCAGACTGCTCTGCATTTTACCAGTTTGCTTAAAATCATTAATATTGAGCCATATGCTTAATTATTGAAAAGGGATACAAGTCATTTGTAGAGACAGAAACGTATATGATTTAATATCATATGCCATACGCATTTGATGGAAAATACACTTCAGTGATGCCATCTCATTTTTGTATTTAGCACAGATGCAACACACGGATGGGATGGCGTTTCATATTTATTACTACAACATCTAATTTGAAAGGTGACAAAAGCCACAGGAGGCTCAAAGCTAACTTCGATTTTTTGTATTTATTATTATTATTGAACAAGTCTTAGAAATATAAGTATAGCAGAAAAAAACAGCTTTCACAGATCACTTTTTTGAAGTGGTAATACTCATAATACCATTATGGTAGCTAAAATATGTACTTTAATTATTAAAAAAAAAAAGTTTTACATAGGACACTTGGATCTTTCCAAAGACTCACATGGGAAAGAAGAACAACCAAGGCAAAGAGCTGCTTAGATACTAGATCTATACCCCATTTCGCGGATATTTCTTTAAATACATTTACTAGGTCTGAACAAATTCAGCAAAGAGAAAAAGCTAAGCATAAAACAATTGTTTCCTGAAACAACCAAAGACATTTCTGAATAAGCTTTGGCACAAAAGCGTACTATAATAAATCACTGACTTGCATATACACACAAGACAGATCCATCACTGATATTACTGAGGACAAGCTGTACATACTTCCAAGAATGGGTGGGTCCATCTCTAACCTCTACACAGCCCTGAGTGTTTACTTCCTGAGTACAAAATACTCCAAAAATACCCTGTAATAATTGGATATAAGCCCAATCAGATCCCTTCTCCCTCATGTCCTCTCCCTCACTGGAGTTTCCAGCAGCCAGCAAGGTCTGCCTTCGTGCCTGCGCCTTCCTGGAACCTCAAGGTCATAACAGCAGTAGGGAAAGAAAAACAACAGTGTCAAGGGATTGCATCAGCTGACAGATTCATTGCTTTTGCATGCAAGGAAAGGTAGAGCTGAAGAATCAATTAGTACGTGGTTAATCTACTTCTGAAACGAGCAAAACAATTGCAGGTTTAGTTTAAATCCTGTGAAGTTTAGAATAGTCTAGATTCCCCAAACACTGCTAGGAGTAGTTTTTTCCTATCTTAAGGGACTGAGAGCTCAGCAAGGGCACAGGAGAGTTGTAACCAAGCCATTCCCCTGAGCGCATCGGGCCAAAGCAGCAGTGGGTAAAAGGCAACCTGCCATTCATAGAGAAGCATTTAGAACACAACAGTGCTTTAAAAATGCAAGCACGGACAAAAGGGCAGGGACTGTATCAGCATTTTGATGATACCCAGGTTTTCTCATTCACCATCTGCAAAAGTAACCAAAGCTCACATGTGCAGGCCACGCTAACCACGAGCCCAAAAGGACCCACGTGCCCAGATGTCACGGTTAAGATCGTAAACCTGCAGGTATCTGTGGGAAAGGGTAGCATGAGGATGGAAACCGCAGAATGGACAAGAACTTCATTCTTAAAAGCCTGTGTAGATGGGCTGTTGTAATGCCTGACTGCGACGCGCAAAGCAGAAGTAGGTGGTTATTTCTTCCACAAAGATCCTGGGTGGGGTCCACTTTGGAGAAAGAAACGTGTAGTGAGTAGAGCACAAAGAGCATGCAGCTTGCCCGCTGGCTGCTCAGATGAACAGCTTCCTCTGCTCCTCTGTGTCGAGAGCTTTCCACTGGCAAGCGAGAGCTCGGCCACCTAGGTTTGCGTGTCAAACTGAATTATGCTGTCTGTTTCATACCTTTCTTTTAGACTCTGTTAAGAAGTGGCATGATAGAGAAGATAGAAAAAGCATTTGCAAGACAGAGTCATTGAGTGCGCATACACATTGGGATTCAGAAAGCACGCACCTGTGTGTCCCCTCAGTAACAGAAACAAGCCACGAAGACACCCAGCCATAGCCTTATTCACCTAGGCTCAGATTACAGGTTTCGTTTTGTTCGTTTGTTGTATTCCTTCAGCCAAACAGCCTTGTCACCAGCCACCGCTGTGTAAGCCAAGCAAAAGCTTACATGAAAATTTAAGGCTATTAAGAACTTTAGAGGAATATCTGATCAGAGCTTAGAAAACAAAAACCCTGCAAGAAACATACAAAATAGGATAAGAGCAGCTCTAAAGCTTTTTAGTGTTTAGCAACAGCAGCAAAGATTACCAGGACTAATTCATTTTTCTTTCTCTTGCCAGGAACCATCCATACACCAGAATAGTGGTTCCAATGGGTAAAAGAACATGCAGCTGAACTTTTCTTAATTGTCAGCATATTCTCAAAGCACAGATGTGTTTGGGGAGGGAACTCTACCATTGCTTACAAATTCAGTGCTCCTTCTAAAATCCACAGGAAGAGAGTTCTTCATGGAAGGCTCAAACCTGTGCTTGATTATCACAGAAGTTTTAATTTATATAAAAATCAGTGCACAAAATTATTCCTGCGCAGTGTCTCACCTTCTGCTGTTGGTTTGATTTTTTGTTTCTTAAAAAGCTGCTTAATGATAACATCCAGAAGTAGCTGCACTCAATATATCATAACTAATCACATGGAGTTAAGAATACAGGAATGGGGGCAGACAGCAAATGTTGCTTCCGCTCTTTACCAGGGAAATCAGAGATCCAGGTTAAATGAAACCACCTGAAAAATGCTGGAGTCAATTAACATGAAAGACAGTTCCTTTACCATCAGCAGCTCCTCTACTGCCTGTCAAAACATGAATATTAAAGCCGTATGGAGCTCTCACCAAAACACAGGGGGGTTATTTCAGGTCACAGTTAAAAACTGGCTCCTGCCCAACAGCCCTAGTCCCATCAACATTTTGAACTGAAACACAGCTCTGTCTAATGTGTATATAACTTCTTTTTAAAGAATGAAATTGGTGAAGAGAGGGATGCAGATTACTAGGCAATACCAAATTCACCACTGGCACAAAATGACAGTTCCTGGAAAGCTAATGTCAGTACCAGATGGGGTCGGTTGTTTGTTTTTTCTTCCCCTTCCAATCTGTAGCTGCAGCAAGGAAATTTTCAAGGCTGTCCCACATACCCTTGTGCAGATATCTGGGCTTCTATATTCAAAGGCTGGGGAGCTCCAAGGTGGTTTCACCAGCAAGGCATCACACAGAGGCACACTAGCCAGCAGCCTTGGAGACTTATTGAAAACAAGAAATAACCTCTCATCCAATTCCTCATTAAAGGAATGAACTAAGGCCAAATTAGCTGGGTCACTGCTTGCCTGCAGTTAAGTGTTTCGATACAGTGTTGCTTCAGATTAACTCAACAACATGAGAACAATGGAGGGAAGAAGCAGTTTTCTGCTTAATTACTAACAACAAATCCTTCGAAACACAACATCCACTGAAAAGTCCCCTCTTTCACTACGCACGATGAGCCCCATTCCAGGTTGTTCCACAGCATAAAGCTGACACAAGCAAACCAGCTCCTGTACAAACAACTTCTGTGCCTGGACAAATTCAACAAACAAATCACCCTCCATTTACTGTCCAGCAGTCAATGCCAAATCACTGACCTGGCTAACGACAACAAAACAGAGATGAACTAACACTCACAGTTGGTTGCTGATAAGTTTCCTAAGGGGGCAAGAGGTGGGCACCACATCACATAATCACCTGTTCTGCTTCAAGTCAGTCGCACTGTTTAGATGAGCACCATTAATAAATGTTCACTGAAACTCGCTCTCCTAGCTTCTTAAAGTAAATGTCACTTTTGTGTCTAGGTTCCTTTTGTCTCAGGTTTCTGTAGCGATAAAAGGAAAGGCATAGGGGTCCCAAAGCCCCAGGTGCTACAGCGGTGCTTGTGAGACTCCTGCTCCCCCAAAGGAAAGCATCTTTCACCTGACACAGACCCCTCAAAACATGCCCAGTATGAATCAGCACAGGGCTGGCAGACTTTTGAAGAAGGATGCAAGGCATTCTGCATGTCTTCTTTCCAATTCATTGTTCAACTCAGTTTTAGTGTTTCTAACAAATGCTTCCTTCCATCCCAGCACCACTGTAACTCCTATAGATTTTCTTCCTCTCCCATTCCAGAAGAGCCTTTTTTATTTTTTAATTGTTCAAACAGGTGGCAAGAATGAAAATTTCCAGAACAGCGTGAAATACCCTGGATAGCCTGCTCCATATATGCTCAATTATTAAATCTCTTTCTATGAATGAGAATGTCTTAAAAATCCAGGCTCATCCCTGCCGTGACCACCACTTCTCACAGTGAAGCCTCTCCTTCTGATTTCCCACCATCAGGGATGTGGGGTGTGCTTTCCTTCACATCACTCCATTGTCCAGCTTTACAGATTATCTATTTGGTGTTAATTAAGCTACAGCAGGTCACCTGCTTCCCTCCACCAGTCCTTTCTCTTTCACAATCAGTTTTTTTTGCTTTAATTGCCAGTCAGATTGCCTAGGCCATTCCTGAGATCCCAGCTCCTGGAAACATGCAAGTATATGAGATATTCTCAGCAAACATGACTAGAAGTTTCTTGTCATAGGTTGGAGAGAAATAACTTCCACATCTAACTTCATAGTCAATGACCAATGAAGTCCTCCTTCCCCCAGAGCATAAACAATGATTTGGAAATTTTTATAAAGTATGATTAAAAAGTACAATCCACAACAATTCAAATTGGAATCTGACATTGATTTCTGGAAGTCTCATTAATGATTTTTTTATTGCTTTGAGCCAGTAACACTTATATAAAACCTATTTTGTTATAGAAGCATTAAGACTGAACTAAGAGAGAATTTTGGAGACAAATACCTCAAATCCAGGCAGTGACCCTCATGTGCAAAAGACCCAACACACGGCTATTTTGTTTGTTTTAACTGCCGCAAAACTTCCATTTATAAACAACAGAACAATAGCTCCATCACGCATAAGATCTTTTCATTTGCGTTAATGTTGTGGCAGCACATCCTGAGTGCATAAACAATCACATCTTGTCCTGTACACAAACTGAGCCACTCGCTCAAGCAGCCTGCTGCTTCTTCCTTTTTTTGCCCTCTTCCTCCTCAGCACGCTGGGCTGACAGCGTAGAAGCTCAGAACCCTTCTGTTACATCAGCAGCTCTCTGTCTATGCAGAGGACTCTCAGTTCATTTCGATATAAAGCCCTAATCAAAAGATACAGTCTGCTTCACTACGTGGTGTGACTAGCAGCCATGGGCTGCCTGAAAAGGAGAGTAGATGCCAGCTTTCACCGCTAAGGGAATTCTTGGGGAACTTACCAAAGTGGCTTAGATCCCCTTTTTATTTAAGAGTGCACACGTCTGATCTTCATCCCACCTCTGACTTTCTGATATTAGGGGTTCAAGCAGTGCTTGTCCATTCGGTTCAGTACCCAGCCGCCCTCCTGCTAGGTATCAGCAAGAATCTGATAGATAGCAATCAGACAGATATGCTGTTCTAAGCACTCTAAGGTCTCTCCTTCCCGCTCTTGCCCTTATGCTTCAGGCTGCTCTCCATTTTGAAGAGTGCCCTGTTGACTTCTCCGCAATAACTCGATTGTATTTTCACAAATAACATTTTTTTTTTTTTAACAAAGGTTAGTTACTCATACACACGAGCAAGCGTTCAGTATTTGTCACATCACACCTATACAAAGTATATTTTTTCAGTTGTGTTTCTATACCCGATATCAAAGGCTCGATACTGATAGCATCAGCAAGGCCAAAGGCAGAGACCTGCAGGGACATAACTGATTAACAATACTCTGAATGAACTCTGGAGAGAAAACAACTTAATCACAGTGCAGTAAGCACCAAAATTCCCTGCAGAGTCAGTGGATTTAACCTCATGTCTCCTGAAGATCACAACAACAGAACTTTAAAGCATTTTCTTGCTTAACTTTTTTTTTTTTAAGCCAGAATATCTTTTCTTTTTTTTTAATTATTTTTTTTATTTGTATAGATGGGACAATATAAAACACACTGCTTTGATTTGGACGGTTGGACTAGGTGATCTTCAAGGTTGGAAAGGGCCTCCATGATTCTATGATTCCTAGATGCAAGTAGGCAGCACCTTATACATCTCTTCTCCCAGTGACACATATTCAGGAAATTTTACTTGAACTGACAAAGAGCTCTAAAGTGTCAGAGATGATGACGTTTTTCAGCCAACAAATGACTATTTTAGGGGACTGGGATGGAAATCATCCTGCTCACTTTATAGAGGGTGACAAAGGGTCAATACAACCACAGGAACATTCCGATTCATATACAGGCCACAATTAGCTAAGTGTCAATTGGTATATTTGCTGCACTAATTGCCTGTTTGTTTGTTGTGAGGGAAGAAAAACCTTGTGGAAGCCGACAAAAAATTTTAAATGAACTCTTTGGTTAAGTGTCCTGAAGGAACCATATATTAAATCATAATTTTCACACCATACTTTTCAAATACTAACAGATTACAGAGGATATCTCAATACAGAGAAACTGTATTGTAGAGAATTTTCACAAGCCAGTAAGATAACGTCAATTAATTAAAAAACTGAAATGCAAAAAGCTCAGCCAACTGAAAAGGAAATCAAAGAGATTCACTCAATTAGAGAGGAATAAAACCCTGCAGTGAAGTGTTTATCTAATCTCAGAAATATGCCTATCCTTAGAGGACACATCCCCAATTAGCTGGATTTATTAACCTGAATTAATTTGAGATAGCAATTCAGACAATTTCAGAAGATAAACTGAGCTTAATTATACTTATGTCACCACTGTAACAAAAGTGTTAATCACAGGTTTTGAAGTTTCAGGGACAAAGGAAGAAACTATTCTCTAAACAACGGGGAGTTGAGTCACAAACCTGGGGAGCGCTGTACAAAACCCCTGATGCCATTCCAAACAAACTCGAGTGGTAAGAGCTGGGCATTGTTTGGGTAACGCTGGCAAACTCACGCAGATAGAGATTACAGTTTGCAAACAGAAAATACATCCACCTCTGTTTGGCCAGAACTCAAATGCCAAAGGCGGAACCAACTCCTTCCAATTCTGAAGGCTCGTTACAAAGCTCAGTGCCTTCACCCCCACCCGCAAGGCACGTCTGATGAACACCCCTCCATGCAGTGCAAGCACACAGAGAATGCATATTAGTTACAACATTTAGGCACAAATACAGTGCTCAGAAACTAAGTAAAAAAAAAAAAACCACACAAAACCAAACATAGGTTGGTGAGATTAGAATGGGAGGCATGAAACAGTAGTGACTTTGTCTAACAGCCTGCTGGGAAGGCTCAAACTGTACCATCGCACAGCACAGGTAACTGCAGAGAGCGTGATAAGAGAGGCAGAAGGAAAACTGTGCCCAAATTCATCAGTCCTAATCTGCTCAAACTGTGCTGCTAATCTAAAAGTCAGTTAATACAGTGAAATTAAAAACCACTTATCACAGACATTGTAATTGTGAAGGATGATAAAATATTACAGATTAATTTTATGGAATTTCCTTGCTGCACTAATACATTTAAGCGAAATTGTGCTCAATACAGCATGTACCTATTCAAGAGCTATCATGGCAGGCAACAGGGCCAAAAAGACAACAGCAGCAACCCAACTGCAGCTCTGTGATTCACAAAAGAAAAGGATGCAGTGGGGGCTTCTCACTGGCTTCATATTAGCAAGGACCATTTGTATTAACAAGGATCACTGGCTGATCAAATAGGTTTTCTGGAAGAGAAAACCCCAGTACTTGTTGTTAGAATACAGCAGCAAAGCCAGCTTTATGCAGAGGTAAGTACAGGTGGCTACGGAAAAAATCATGTCTACATTGACAGCAACATGCTTATTCATGCTGAGTTTGTGTATTTTTCTTTTCAGTTATCTTTCCTCTTATCTAGCTTTTGCTCTAGTATTTGCAGTTCCATCTTTTTATCTGAAATGAGTTTCATTATACTGTTTTTTTCTGGGATCCATTTTACCTGGCACAATGTTTGCCAAAAGTTACAAAAACTGCCAAAGAACACATTAATGTTTCTTAAGACCTTTATGGGAGGAGATACAGGAAATGAAGACCAGCATTGAATAGTCTGTTTTTTGTTGTTGGTTTTTTTTTTTTTTTAATGCGAGGAGTTATTTATGTTACATCACATAAGTACCAAGTGTTTATTCTGGATACTACAAAATCCAATGCGTATGACTTAAGGCAACCTAAATGTTTGAATGGATACTTGACACAACTGGCCAGATTGCTTAGTTAACCAAGCAACCTTAAAAGAGGATATTTTGCCACATCCTCAGTAGTGTCTATTATCAAATGCAGTGGTTAAATCAGGCTGTATAAATGCATACAATAAAGACACAATTTTCAAGTTCAGGACTAGCATAGACCTCTGTTTTACCCCAACAATCTCTCCCAACATTGGAGGTAAGATTCATTTGCTACCAAGAAACAAAGCTAATACTACATTGTTTGAGTGGAAATGGTGATAGGAGTTATTCATATTTCATCTAACAAGAACTTGATGGAGCAAAAAGACATTTCAGATTCTCAAACTGCCATAACCTTGGTTAGCTAGAGCAGGTTAGCACGCACTTCTGCAACAAGAGTAGAAGCTACTGCTTTTCCGCTTGGCCAACTTGTGGCACAAATGCTCACCATCCGTGACTTACACTTTCCAGGAACTGAGTCACAGAGCGCCCTGAGCACCTGCTCTGCGACGTGGATGAAAACAACAGAAGATGCTCAGGGTTTTCTTAATAGTTCATTTGCACATAATAACGTTCAATAGAAAGTCACCATCTCCCTGACCAAACCACAGAGAATGAGGAGAGCCTCATTCAAGCCACTGTCACAGTTTGACGTAACATAGCACAACAGTTGCACTCACCTAATTGTAATGTTCCAGCAGGAAGCGAGAGGCTAGCCAGCTCAGGGAATTGTGTTGCCCTTGTTCTTTGACAATTACAGCACAACAGAAACATTTGAAGCAGGATACAGAAGTTCAGTCATACGACTCCCTACCTGCCTTCCCAATATAATTTTATTAAGCCACAGAATACTGCATTAAGTCTGATGGTCTTTTTAAAGCAGCTTGTAATCTCAATTCAGAGCGTTCTACACAAATTATCAACAGAAAACTGCATGTGTTCAGCATCCATTCAAGCTAAACATAGAATTCTGAGAAACACTCTATAGACATAAACACTGGTTTCCAAAATGCTGGCTCCTAGTATTAAACTTAGATTTTTCTATTTTTAGGGCTATGGAGATGTTAGCCGCCTATTCACTGATATGATTTGATTAGAAATGAAGCCACAATCAATATTCCATTCCTAGCCTGCCTGCATCCCTCTCCTTTGAACTTTCTGAACAGATTCATTTTTTCCTCTTTCAAGTTGCCATTCAGTCGGACTAAAAGGATATGCTTTATCACACGGTTGGTTTTGGTGTAAAAGATTTATAAACATATTACCATATTCAGTCATAGCAACAGCACAGAAAAAAAGGAACAAAGCACAGCACAGTGGGAAAGGAAGCAGACAAGAGCCCTGCTGTCCTTGAAGGCCGAGCACAGCTCCTGGCAGCACCGTACCTGTGTGGGGAGCCCTGGGGCAGCCTGCATCTGAACATCTGTAAGGAGCTGGGCGCTCCAAACAGGAGACCTCACACTGCTCGAAGTGGAAAAGCACAAAAACCCCAAAGCACAGTGCTCAGTTTAAAAGATCAAGGCATTAGGAAATTGCCTAAGTGGTTTTTTCTTCCCCCCCCATCTCTCATTTGGTCATGTCCTTGGAGTAATTTAACCAGCATAAAGCACAGTCTATAAATCAGATATTTAGCGCTCTCAACAGGCAGACGAAGCTCTGTTTCCACCATTACACCCTCAAACACATGCCTCCTGTGAGACGAGCCAGACAGTCCCAAACTAATTACAACTTCCACCCGGTGAGTTAATACTCTACACTGTGCTACACATTGGAAAAAAAAAAAAACAAAAAAACAACATTCTCCAGCCAGACCTCCTAAAGAAGCAGGCTACAAATACCCTCACTTGCTACAGTCAATTACTTGGCAAGTTTGAGAAGCATACAAATTGCACCATAGCTCTTTCACAAGTCAATGGTGCCAAGAGTTCCTCAAGCAAATCCCACTCCCCTTCAGCAACTGCTCTTCGCTCACCCATGAAGCCTGCCATCCCTCGACTTCAATTCAATCATCTGTAAGGAACATTTTTACCAATTACGTCACTGAAAATTCCACAGCGTATGTCCAGGTTTTGCAAGTGCTGCCATGAAACAAGTCCGGAAACTCAGGAGCCCTGTGGATCGAGGTCATGTTCCATCTCAGAGACCTTCCCAGAAAAACCTGCACTTGCTATTCAAAGAGCACCATGGTTTGTACTCTATCTCAGCTAGGGCGGAAGCTTGTAAATTTGCAAACAGTCATGAAACTCTTTGGGAGCTGTAATGCCTTGCACAGGGCAAAGCCCTTCATACAACACAAAAAAGAAAACCACCAACACAAGGAAACCTCCCCACCGCCTCAAAAGGGAAAAAAAAAGGCACAAATTAGAAGTCTGCCTGCACACAGATGTGCAGATGTGTGGTGATGCTGGTACTAACAAGGAAACACCACAATATTTTTGCTTCATGGAATAAGCTGAAGCAGTTAATTATTTGTCCCATTTAGTCTGTAGGCTTTTTTCTTGCTTTTGATGATCTTCCTTGTTCATTTACTGTTTTAACAAGAGTGTCATAAAAATAAATATCAATACAGAAATAAATACACCAGGTGTTACGCTCCTTTGTGTAATTCAGAAATATTTAGACAGCAGCCATATAGCCTGAAAGCAAAATGATCAGAAAGGCTCGTTGAGCCTTTCTGCTAGCTGAAAGCCAAAGATTTACCCACATTGAAAAAAAGCTCTATGTCCAAACAGTTTTAGATTAGCTAGGTCATAGATGCTGGGGCCACCACCATGCAGAGCATCCATGTAACGATTCTCAAGTACATTTAAAGCCAAGTAAAATAGATCAGTAAAACAGCTAGTTCTTATTTGTTTACCTGTTTATTGAAAAGCTGTTTCCCTCCCTCTCACTGCAAAGATGGTGATGTATAGTTTCTGGTGTTGACTTCACAATACAGGTTTTAAAATGTCTATGCACTGTGCTGTGCATAAAATGGTGTTTAGCATGCAGAGCTGGGGTTGTGGGTCAGCAGAGCATAAATAATAGACTTATGACGTGGAATAATACAAAATTTATAGCATTTTACCACTGCTCAAATCTTCTAGGTGGCTTCTGGGTCACATGAGGTAATAGAGAAGAAGAAAAGGTCTCACCATGTTTACAATACAATATTGTGATATTTGATTACCTAAAGTACAGGGCTTGAAACTCTTGCGTCAGAACTGCCTATAAGTTTTCTTACAGTTCTATCATTAAGGAATCTTCCTGGAAATACATCCTGGAAAGGTCATTATTCCAAGAGGTACATGATTTCATTACACATGGCAAAAACCTCACAGACTGTGTAAATTTTAACCCAGTCTTTGAGCTTTTATTACAAGCTGCAATGCTGAGACCCACCTAGGACTAGTTTGTTGCTGTCAGACAAAATCTCACAGAGCAATTAAAAGAAAATCGAATGGCTTCAGTGGATGCTATCACAGGCTGGTTCCGTAAGAGTCTGCTGTATGTGAGGGTACATGTCACCACTGACAGACTTGGCAGCCTGAAGGCATTCCTAAGAGGGAATAAATCCAGCCCAGTCAAAACGATTTCAGAGCAGAAGAATTACCAGAGTTGGAGTATTATGTCTTATGATCACCTTCTTAGAAGTTCTCGTTATAACAGCAGAATGTAAAAGTTACACGTGGTAGTTCTAGATATCTGCCTCTGGAATATAAGCTGCTGGAACGGTTTGAGCAGTACTTTTGACAAGCAAAAAGGCAAATCTGGGAAGAACCCCACTAGATGCAAGAGGAGTTGCAGTGACAAATTCCATCTAAAGCTTGCATTGAGATAATTGTGCCAGATGTAATCAATGATCTGTTCCAGAGGAATTTGTCTTCCCCGCCCCCCCTTCAAAGCACATGGACACTAGGATGTGAAATATGAGCCTGAACTGAAAAGAACAAAAACGAATCACCTTTAAACCAGCCACAGGTTCCAAGTATTAAAACATGATCTATTTATTTCTCTTTTTGTTAGTGTTGTCTCCAGAACCTGCTCAGCATGAATACACTGTGATCTCCTGCCCACAGAAGATCAAGTGTCACAACTGCTTTCACTGTTGAAACATTCAAGGATTGCTGTTAGGCCAAAAGTAAACAAAGCATGGCTTTGACAACCAGACACTTGATCTGTGCTTAGATTTAGATGGCACATAGCTCCTGAAGCCACCTCAGATGAAATTTCATCCTCAATCTGATACCACAGGCAGCTGACATCTTGCACATCATAACGCTGCTACCTGCAAATCAGAACCTCTAGACTCGTAAGGCTGTGCTTTGTCTCATCCATGGCTTGGATGGCATCCACGAGTGATGATGGCACCCACTTTGGCAGGGGAAGCTGAATCAGTTGCTGCTCCAGGTAAAGCAGCAAAGCCTGGAGCGTTTCACCGTTAAGCTCAGGAAAGACACTGCAGGGTGTTTCAGTGCTTCCCGGCATTCAGGAGGATGCCACGCACAAGGACTTCAAATCACAGCCTACTGGTTAAGTGCAAGTTCATGAGCTTATCCCTCACCTGAGCTCAAGTTTCTCCCTTTACTTTCTTTCAGGCCTTCTTCTCTCTATAATTTTTGTGAACTGTTCAGTTTGCAGTTCCTGCTCTGTTACTACTTCCCTCCCACTTCTCTGTCTACTTACTGTGTCACTGTCGGGTACCTTCCCCATAATTACAGGATCAAACAACTCCCCAGAATTTCCTGACTTGATTTAGGTTTTACTCATCTCTGTGTGAAGAGGTGTTGTAGCTAGGACCAAACTTTATAACATTAATAACAGAAACATGCAACTTGTCATAAGCGGTGCAACTTCCTGTAGATCATACCAGTACCAACCCACATTTTTGTCTCTTTGAAGAAAATCTCCCTCTGTCCAAGCAGGATTTTTCTAGTGGGTCATTCCTGGTCTCTGAAAACGCCTTATCAAACATACGGATACACTTACACTTGCATAACTTTACAAGAAAAGCCACAGCAGCTTTTATTCTAGCAGCATAATAGTAAGTTAACAGCAGCAATACCATGCAGCTGCAGAACTATGACAATATGCATGTGGAATGATGAGCTTCATAAGGCATGTAACGAGCTCTGATGCTCACTCAGCCTTTCCCATCAGCCTGCCTGGAAGTTCCTGGAAGAAACTTTCCTCTCTTGTGTCTGCACCTTCAGTTATCAGAAGTGCAAGAAAGAATGAGAAGGATCATAGATTTTAAGAACAAACGAACAAAAAGAGAACTCGCACAAAACTTTGCCAAAACTGAAAGCTTAAGCGCTGAGGTATGAAACACCATCATCTACTCACACAGCTCTCCAGGCTGCCACTTGCCTGTCAAGCAAAAACACCTGCTTTAAAACCTACCGTTGCACTGTCCTGCAGACACCGCGGGAGGCAGAGACTATTTCAGTTGCACAAGAAAATATCCTGTCCATCTCTTCTAGCTATTTTTCCTAAACTTGCAGCAATTAAGTCATTTGCTATCTGCATAATAAAAAGAACTAGCATCTTTTTGTCTCTCGGTGCCACTCAAATAACAAGGTCTGTATGCAACAGTTCAAGAGTAGTTTTAGATGACCGAAATAGAGCTGTAACTCTAAACAGTCTACAAGTCTTCACGTAGGCAGTCTGAAGGCTACATGCTTCAGGCAAATGTTGCCGTTTCAAATGATGCACTTAGCCAACCATTTCCCAAATTCTTTTTCCTGTTATTTCACATGCTTAAAAGACTTCTTCTGAAGAGCGTATTCTCTCCTTTTTCAGGGATTTCTCTGTAATGTCTTCCTAATAATCTACTAGCTGAGGTATTGATATCACACCCTGTTGCCAGGGAAATCGGTTCAGATGCAAAATTACCATGACATCACTGTAGAAATCAATGGGGAAGAAATACTCCATCAAAGATGAATCATTTGTTTAGTCATAAATGTCCTTAGCGACAAGCATTGGGGGAGTGGGGGAAAAAGCAGTAGCTTCCTCATCAGTTAAGATGACTGAGCTAGGAAATAACCGTTGGGTTCTAGGTGCTCTGCAGCTTCGGACATTTCAGTTTTGAGGAAGATACCCCAGGCACCAAACTGACCATGGTGGCATTCCTCTCCAAAGGGACACTGCAACCTGAGGTCTATGGGGAGACTGCAGAAGCGAGTAGGGCAGTGGCTCAGCAGTGAGAACATGCTTGGTAAGAGGAAAACTGCTCACATGACAGATGTGTTTGGAAGAAATATGCTGTTGCTGCTTTCAGGGCACTGTACTATGCTGCTTTATGTTCTCAGGCTGTAATGTTCACCACAAGCTCCAACCAGTTTGGAGCTTACCAAAAACTACACCCATCACTACCTGATATACTGACAGGAATAAAATGAAGCCTTGGAACTTGATTTCCATACACTGTTTTTCACCTCTCCAGTAAACGCACTACACAAATAATGCCATCCAGCTACTTCTAAAATGCTAGGCTTAAATTGACTTATACCCCTAAATAATTCACCGCTGAGGAGTGCTGATTGCACTCCAGTTTCAAATCAAGCAGCAAGGGTTTGTCACTGCTGAGATTCCTCTGCATGTATTTCCTGACTTAAAAACCCCAGGCTGCTGGCTGCAAAAACTTTAACTGTTATGACTGTGCAGCCCATGATATTTTAAAACACAGTAAATTTTTTTTCAATAAATATATTCATGAATGATTTTCTTCAGCTAGTCATGGAACAGCAAGTACCAGCAGAAAATAGCTTACATCCTTTGGAACACTTTCTTGGACAATTCTGCTCTATATATTAGATATTAGAAACAGTAATAGATTCAAAAAACAAAGTTTCAGTATCATCTTAAGTGTTAACTATCAGATTATGGGTATTAACACAGAGGCCTAAAGTTTGGCAAGGAAAAATTGAATCTCAGTTGAAAAGTAACCTGCAATGCCCAACCTTGTACGCAGCAAAAAGCAACTCTTATTAAAAGTGAGAATTTATTTTTAATTAAAGTGCAGTACATGTAGACAAGTCACTGAGCACTTAAACACTTGCTAGGATTCTGCACAACGATCTATTAAAAAAGCAACATCTTTTAATATTTTTATTAATTTAATGGTCTTCTTGCTTCAGTGCTCATAAGATAAAAACATTCATGTCATGCACATGGCGTGATACATAGTGAAAACCCCCTAGAACTCTGCCAAGGCACCTAGATCCAGAAGTTCAGAAGCAGCCACCAGAGATACATAAATAAGGACTGTTCTTCCATATTGTATGGCAGCTAAGCACTACAGAAAGGAATTTCAAATATTTGACTTTGCTTTTTGTGTTCTCAAGCATCGATGAAAACAAATTCTCAAAAACTTATTCAGAACATCACTAAAACATGCACCTGAAGACAGTGAAAGAGTCAAGAATAATTAAGCGTACTTAGTGAATGGACAAAACCAACATAACGAAACAACACACTAGACAGCAGCGAACATGCTGTCATGTCTTGGAGAGAGAATTCAGAATGTAGATTGCTAAGAATGTTCTGTATATCACCCTTCATGTAAAGCATATGCCCAAATTTAGTTTACAGCAGTCTTCTGTGAATCATATATAACTCACAAAACGTAGGATAATAAATGAGATCAACAAATGATTAGAACAAAAACTTTAGTTTTAGTTTCCAACAACAAATATAACCATAGGAAAGGTTAAAAAGAAAACAAAAGTGAACTTACTGCCTTCTAACATTTTGGTGACTCATTCTTTATGCATCAACAAATACAGAACCCACTTCCTATGGCATGTGTTCTCAGTGAAGCAAGCAGTGGAGCTATGAGAAACGGACACATCAAAATGTGGATATAAAAATAACTGCACTTCATTTGTGGCAGCAAGCTCTTTGGCTGAGGAACACCAAGCACCACACCAGAACAAAGTGCTCTGATGTCAATATCTGCTTCTCTACCTGGCACACGTCGCTTCCCAGAGGCACACCATCTCATTCTGATATGGTCCACCTCTCTTCAGCACAGCACCTTTCTCTGGCCACCTATCAATTGCTAAGAGCACAGGAGTTGGCTACAATGCTGTCTCCCAGTCAAAACAGACTTCGCAGTGCTTCTGCAGAGATCTCTCTGGCAAGCCTACTTTTCTTTCTACGCTTCAGGAAGACATACCAAAGACATTAGAACACGTTCACCCCAGCATTCAGAGCAGAACATCAACACAGCTTTCACCGTTAACACTCTGAGTTCTTCATGACTCAACTGATATAACAGCCTCATTCAAGCCAGCTGCCTATCACAGGAGCACTCTATGGCACCAGCACAGACAGGTGACGTGCTGCACCTGACCGTTGGTTGAATAAGCACCAGCACTTACTGCACTTACCATCAGACAGACAACTTGACCCAATTAACTCCATACTCCTCCTGAAGGGAGCTGCTAGCAACACAATGCAAATAAGGCCACAGATGATTAAAAACATTTCCACAAAGAACTCTTCTTCAAGGCTAATTACATGCAAACTGATGATCAACCAAAAGGTAACAACATCAGGCTGTACTCAGAACCAGCAGACAGGCATCTACCGTTAAAGTTACTGAAGAGGCTAAAGAGGAAATCCCATACCTGAGCACAGCCTGTACATTAAAGCAAGCTGTCTACAGTTCAAAAGCAAATATCAGTAACTACTTTAAAGACAGGAGAAACACAGTTCTCTTGCTACTGACAGATGAACAAGTTGCATGCATTTTCCACTAAGTACCTCTAAATCACTGCTATAAACCATGTATGCCCAGATCTTGCCAAACTTTTTTTAAACAATAATATATTGGATGCTTTGGAACATAAATCTTATGTTACACTGACTTAATTCTTGAACTGGTGAGCTCTAAGGATAAGAACCATCTGTGTTATAGTATTTTTTCAGCAGTAATTTGTGGGTGCCTTAAGTTACCAAGACTACAAACTCCAGAAGCATACTGCCCATCCAGTGCACATGGAAGGTATCGAGACCAGCAGATAAAGAGTGCTGCAGTGAACGTATTTGAGTTTAACACATAAACAAAATTAAGGCTTACCTATCACGAAACAGACTGGATGGCTAACTATGCAGTTCAACATAGTAATTTCTTTTCAGCATGCAAACATAAGTATTCAGTGTTAGGAAAAGTATGTGAGATAGGAGACACAACAGTTCTCTACCACAAAGAATTTTTCAAATTTCCAATGATACAAACCTATCCATTACCTCTCAGAGATTTGAGCAGGGCTGCACTCACACTTTGTTCAGTGTGAACAGCAGCTTGGAATACTGCTGTACTCCCCTGAAACATTCAAACTGATAGAGGAGTGGCAGGGACTTTCCACATTAGTTCATTAGTACTTTAGTTCAGCAAAAAACAATGGAATATGGTATCATATGGACCTTAGACTCATTTCCTTCAGCAACAACACCTGTAATATCTTCCCAGATCAGCTCCTCAGATCCCATCCATACACCTCAATAACTTCAGATTCTCTTATGTCCCTAAATTTCTATAGAGCGCATTCTGCTTCCCTCTGTATCCTTGTCACTGATAATAGCTCCAACTTTGTTAATGCTCCTACCATAAACTTTCATAGAATCATTTGAATTGGAAGGGACTTCTGAAGGCCATCCAGTCCAATCCCCCCGCAATGAGCAGGGACACCTACAGCTGATCAAGGTGCCTCAGAGCCCCTCCAACTTGACCTTGGATGTCCCTCTCCAAGGATGATGCCTTCACCACCTCTCTGGGCAACCTGTGCCAGCGCCTCACCGAGCAGAGCCTGGCCTAGCAGATAAGCAAAAGAGCAAGTTCTTTGGATAATCTTAACGTTATCTGTCTACTGCCCAGCCAGCACACCAGCAAGTGGAAAATGGGAAACGTGTCTCTAAGTTTAACTTCCAAGAAGAATAGCCAAGCTCCTGGTGAAGAAACAAAAATTATTTTCACATGATGTCTGCACTCATTACCTTTAAAGGCAGAATATGCTCAGCTTCAATGGATCTGAATAATGCAAAAGCCTCAGGAAATAAGAAAAAAAATATTTCCAGCAAAGAAACAATGGACTTAAAGGAATTTCCTGGCTCCTAACATTGAAAAATTACACTCATAAACTTATCAGGCTTTCTTTCAAAAGAAGTCATGTATTTTTCTTGCTACTTAAGCTAGGAAAGTAATTTCAGAACATCATTATTCCCATGGGTTAATGTTTTTTCATCTCAATTTCTAGCCTTGCTTTACTCACAGTTACGTCTTTCTCTTCTATGCCCAACTCCATTTCAAATGCTCCTCCTTGTTACTGGTGCACATGTGCAAGGTGACATATATTAACAAACTCCCTCTTTGCTTAAAGTGGAGTTATACCAGAAGCTTTGCAAGACTTAACCACCTCTAACTTCATCTCTTCTATTCCCCTCTCCTTCATGAAGTTCCCGACTTCACGCACTTGTTCATCATGTGGTACCACAGCAATTGTTCAGCTCAGGGCTGCACTCACATTCTAAGCAAAGGGAACTCAGCAGACACGGTATTTACCTTTGCTAAGATATCAGGCCACATAAACTGGCAAGATCCACCACTGGTTAACCCAAAAGTTAAATTTATTTTGTCTTTCATTCACCTCCAAGTCTTCAGCTAAGCCTTTAATTACTCTCTCCTTGAAAATTTGCTCAGGGATACACGAGTGCCTTGAAGCCTCCCATGTCACTCAGGAATACTCTAAATAAAGGCCTTGGTATAACCTTTTTCGGTTACAAAGAGGTCCTACATTCACTGTTCTTCTGGAGGAGGTCAGTCCTGCCGACTTCTTACAGTAGCTGAAGCTCTTCATGTTTTATTTTCACCTGGATTATGCGTACCTCTCAGCTCTACGCATTCACTCTGATTAGCCATTCTGCCTCCAGTTTTACACTGAACTTACAGGACCAAGTTGACATACCTAAATGGGCTAATTTCATTCCCAGTTAATTTCCACTGGAGGATTTACCTGTTCTCTTATTATTTACATGGTGGAACTCACTGCTTATAGTTCCAAGTGATTTTAAGCAAAATGCTGTGAAAACAAGTACATGAATCTCAATAAAGAATTTACATGTACCCAAGAGGGGCAAAACCTAATGAGACCAAAGAGATAAGAATGCATTACTTCAAGATGAGATGGGATGGGTACAGACGAAGAGAAAGATTAGCATAGGAGGTATTAGGAAATCTGCATGACTCAGACTGGGGAAAAACGAACCAGAAAAAATCTGAAAAAAAGATGCATCAAATTCATAAAAGCTCTGGACAGGATTTAGAGCTGTAATGTGAGAGTCTTTGGGGGCTGTTTAGAGGGTTTCTAGGTTTTCTTTGCTACTACGAAATCTCCAGAGATCCAATAGCACAGCAAATACTGTCAACGTTACAACTGCCATAAGCAACTCAGCTTCTGAATTCCTGGCTGAAGTCGTGGTAACATACACAATAGTAGGCAAAAGGAAAAACCATATTCCATGTACATTACAAGGTCAAATTTTACTAATATGTTTTCACAAACAAAACACCAGAAGCAAAGATCAATCAGATTTTCTAACGTAAGTGCAGTATTCATCCTTCAATTCTGCTGGTGCAAATTTTTCTAAAAGGAAAAGCAAGTTAACAACGTTAAATACATAAAATGTACATTTATACATAGATATGCATGTACACAGGTGTGTATAATATAAAATAAAATTCACCTTGGCAGATTTTAAGGCAGAAAGGTTATGTTCTTGTCCTCTTTTCTTCTCACAAAACACAGACTGCTGAAAATAAGTAATTGGTGCAAACTGGTCATTTTTAATTCCTGTCTAGCAATTCAGAATCTTCATTTGTGGCACCTGCAAGAGTAGTATCTAGTATACTAATAATACAGAGCTGTGAGTCCAATTTAGAGAAAGTTATCTTGAGTGCCACATGGCATAACCAGCACACCTTGGCGGAAAAGAGCTTCATCCAGTAAAGAGACAGTCCCTTACTTTTGTGGGAACAGGGGGGCAACTTGACATAATTCAAAATAAGGAGGTTAGAAGTAGAAATGCATCTTCTGGGACGTTCAGCTACCAGAATGTCGCAATATTTTCACATTGTCCATTTGTTCACTCCTGAAAAAATTGTGCAGAAATGTTGCACGATGTAACATATAATTTCAAATAATGCAGGAACATCGTCTTTCATCGTTCTCCCTTTCTCAAATGGCAGAAGGGCTGAGTAAACAATACAAAGCTTACTCAGGCAGAAGAAAGCTGAGCACAGTGTAAGCCTAAGGATTACTTCTGAGCATCCAACATTCAAAAAGCAAGCTTGTGTGCTGACATTACTGAGGAAAATTTTCTGCATTTGGAAATGAGCCGCTGAGCTGAGTACACTTTGTACCTTTGTTAGCATGACTGTCTCTAAACCTTACTGCTATTGCAAAGATAATGACAGCAGATAGACCCGTCTGCCCCCGGAGGAAAAGACATTTCAGAGAATGATGCAACTTGCTCGCAGAAGTCTTGGAGCAGTTGGAGCAGACTCTTCCCAGTAGGTTAATTGCAGCACTGGGTGGTGCCGGGCACTGCTGCTCTTCTAAAATTAAAACTCCCTCAAATTTAGGAGAGTAATTGCTACAAAAAATAAAGATATTGCTTTGTGCGTTTGCTAACAAAATATACGGCAAGCTCACCACGACTTAGATAGAAATTTTAAACACTCAATTCAAATGCAGTGCTTTTGTACTAATTCTAACTCCAGCATTAAAGCACTGATAGGAGGATTCTGTTTAATACATAATACTGTTCTAAATCATACTGGAATGAGGATTTCTTTCCATTCCTATTCCACCACCGCTACTTTAATAAATCAAACAGCAACACCACAAGCAACATGTGTGGCCCTACATGGAGACATACAGCGATCAATTTTATCCAGGTATTTGGACGCAGCTATTAAAACTTTGTCTCACTAAACCATGAGGAGTTCACACCCCTAAAATTAGCAAGCTACACTGGATGTAATCAGAGACCACAATGAGGTAAACAGAGACCAACATTTCTTCTTAAAAATAGACATTAAGAGTTATTGCAGTTTGCAAGGGATGGTAATAAAATAAATTTAACTCTGTGTGACTTTTTAAAACTGTCTTACTGGGCAGCCTTCAAATCAATCGTAGCCCTTTATTTTCCTAAAATCACTCACAAATATATTAAAAAAACCCAAGTTCTCATTTAAGAATTCTATTTCCATACTGACAACACCAGTACAAGTTATTTCAACCAGTTTTCGTAGAAACAGTATAAGCTCAAACAACCTTTGTCTTCACACTGTTAGAGAAAGAAAAGTTGAGGTACAATGGCAAGCTAAGGTGTGTGTGTCCACATGAATAGTGCTGCAGCTCCCAGCAAACTGCCTGTCACAGCCACAAGCCAGCGGGCAGAAAGCAGCCGCCAATATTACCTGCACAGCTACACTTGAAAGGCAGTGAGCATCAGACCCAGATTTCCTTAACTCACAAACACTGATTTGAGCTGCAGCACTGTAGATGAAGTGCAGAAAGCTGCTCTGTCCCTCCTTCACTCTCTTGTCTTCAAATTGAAAAGGTCTATTCATGAACAGCAAAACCAATTACGTCCTGAAGTTTGCAGGGCATATTCTGAAAAGAAGACTGTAGTTTGGGGAATTCACTGAGAGTTCGCGCTGAAGAAGCGCTCACAAGGAGAACTGATGCATTCTTACTCCAAGGATTAGAGCTTTGATTTTCTTGTACTCATCATGAAAACTAAATGTTTCAGAGGAATCAGGACACATCTTCTGAAGGTGAGGACTTGTACAAGTGAAGTTACACCCTTTTTCAGGCAGTCTCTATTTCAGACCTTAGTGGAATCAATTAATTATAAATCCTCTATGTTCTTCAATATGACAGCAGAGCTCCAAGACAGTCTTTCCACCTCCAACATCAGCCTTGTGTGCCGCACTGGCTCCTCTTTTGGCCAGACCTACCTAACGGAGCAAACACGAGAGCTCTAACACTCTCCAAGGGCTAGGCAGAGAGCAGTCCCATATGAACAACACGTAACAGCGACATGGAAGATGTGCCCCGCAGCTCTTCTTGCTAAGATGAAAAGACTTGCACGTGCTCACCTGCTATACATTTTTACAGCCTATTCCTTGGAAACTGGATTAGAGGTATGCTCCTTTGGGAGGATTCATTTTAATTGGCAGAACTTGCCCACAAGGTTACAGGAGACTCAGGTCTGTCAGACAGATGGATAAGGAACAACCAGTGTACTTTGTCATCATATTTCAAACCCAGAGTAGTCCTGTATATGCTCACACAGAAGCAATGTTCACTCTGATTTTCCAAAGCCACTTTTTAAAAACTCCTGAAGAAATTTCCCAAGGTTTCCTTGGATTCTTCCTCCTGAAGAATTTCCCAAGAAATTCAGAACCTGTCATAGAGACAAATTTTACAGAGCCAAAACAGAAAGAGGAAGAGAAAAGGAGAGGTAATGTCCTGTACTGCCAAATGCCCTGTAATGCCAGATGAGTACCCAGAGACCAATAGTTTCTATGCATAATGGCAGAGCTGGCAAAACATAGAGATCAAGAGGAAAGTTTTCCTAAAACAGCAGAATTATGCGTAAGTGAAATGAAGAGGGAGAGCCAGAAAAATGTTCTGTTTGTTGGACTAACAAAAAGTACCTTTAGAATTTTCCCACTCGAGAGTCAAGGTGATTTGGCATATACGCCTAGATATTCAGTACAGACATCTTGTTCTACAACACATGAAAAAGTATAAAACTTGCATCTTTTCTGCAGTGCCACAAATATCTACAGCCACACAGCCGTTATGAGTGGATACAATCTAAACCAGATTCAGGTGCCCACCTCTGGGTGATTTAGTTCAACTTCCTCCCCAATCAGTAGAGATCAGACCCATCACCATCAGGAACTGGGCCTCGCTCAGCTACAGAAGCACCCCACACAACCAGCCTGGGAGCAGATGGATGATTTAGAGCAGTTACACAAGGCTTATACAATTTGGGAGGAAGAAGAGTCTATGGCAGGTAGTAAGCCTGCCTGATACAGAGAGCAGGAAGCTGCATGTACTGCGTATTTTTGTAGCATCAAAAAAGGTCAGTTTTGGGGGTTTGTTTTGGTTTTGACGTTCAGTTGAGTTTATTTTTAAGCTTTAAAAATAAATATAATATAAAATAATAAATTAAGTGCCCATCCAGATGACTAGTGGCTCTGAAACATGCATCCTTCACTGCAGTTGTACTCTGTGCACGCTTGGAGAAATGGCATGGTCTCTGGGGAGGTGAAGCAACTCCCATCATCACCCAAGGGCTGGGAGCTGCCCCAGTACGCTGAACCCGTGTCTGCAGAGCCTTAGGCTAATATCGTCCCCACTGCTCTAGACTTCATTTCAAAACATAAGTTATCTCCTCACAAACCACTTCAACCCACTCTGACATTAACTGCCACACCACGAAATGGCACAAAGCACACAGACTGACCAATTCTCTCAAGTGCAAACAATAACTGAAACAAGGGCTTGGCTATTTGTTTCTAAACACCGCAGATGGGTGTATCTTCATTGCAAGAGTACTTCTTCAGAAGTAAAGAGCAATTTACATACATGTTTCAGCAAAATGCACGCATTCGTTAGTAAATGAGAAATCCCACCTGAGGTTTGACCCATGTTGCCACTTTGCGTGCAAAACATTTTGTGAAAGAACAATCTACAAACTATTGCAGACACTCCTCAAAACCCAGTTTCCTAAATCTGAAAGAATAAAGATATCATGGCTTCTGGCACCAACAGATCACAAACAAAAGCTCGATACCAAGTTTTATGAATAAGATGTCACTAGAGAAGCCAGTTGATGACTTTCAGATCAAGTTCTGTCAGTTTATTTCTTATTCCTCCTCCTGAATATCTGCCTGTGGTTCAAGACTTTCCAGTTCCTTGGTATGTTTGGAAAAAAAAAAAACAAACACACACACACACAAACACACCCCAGTTTTTCCTTAGAGGCACAAAACAAGCACAAAGAAAGATGCATCTGTCTGTCTTTTTTTTCCTATATTAAGTAGGCACAATCATGCCCCTCAGGTAGAAAACCATAGGAAGTTAGTTTCATAAATGCCAGACATAGATCTGCTTACTAGCATCTCTCTGTGCTCTAAATCCCATGGCCTTCTCTCTGTTTAACACGGGAAAGACACCAGAATAAGGTGATAACAACACCCATCCTTTACTAGCAGCAGTAAGCAACCAGCTCTTCAAGACAGCAATGTTCCTGGGTACTCTTGAAGGCAAATTACTTAGTACTACATCCATACAATTTATGGGAACAAAATGTGCAAATGTCAACAAGGACAGACCCAGAATTTGTTAGAATACCTGCTGGAAACAGAAAAGGAACTCTTGCTGCGTGTCAGAGACCTTCTCCCGCCTTCGCTCTTCTCCTTTTCTTAATCCTTCCTCAGATCTTGTTAAGAATTGCCTCCGCTCCCTCACATCCCCCAGCCTTCCCATGCTCCTGAGATGCCAGACTCAGTCCACTTGCACATGGCAGAAGGAGGATTCCTGGGCAAGGCCAGCTGCCCCACTGGTGGCGGTGATGTCATCTCACAGAGGGGCCCAAGGTCACTCATTGCATGAATTTGTGGCTGAAGAAAGGGTACCGCTGCAGAGATGGTCACAAAAAGCTGTGGAGGAAAACATCTCAGGAGTACGGCAAACACACTGTGAACCTTCTGGACCCATTTTAGCTCAACAGGGGCCTGGCAGCAACTGAGTCGGTCTGCCGCCATTTACTGCCTGGCTTTAAAAGACACTCCTCAGAGTTAAAGAGATTTTCTTAGGAGCAGGCTGTCGTTCTTCCTCTGTTCATCAAAACTGAGAATGTGTGATTTGCTCCAAAAAAAAAAAAAAAAATAGACTGACAAAAACATAGTCAGATTTCTTCCTTAAGAAATAGGGAAGAAATGAACAAAGACAGTCTCTTTTTATGGACGTAGTAAGAAATGGGGAAGAAAGAAATCAGAAACCTGATGAGTGGGTGGAGAGATACTGTGCAGATCTGGCAATGAATATCAGAGACTATTATGACACAGAATTGTGTTATTCCTGCCAAAAACTCCAGTAAAACAAAGATTCCTAACATAGTAAGAGCCACACACACTCGTATTATGCACATGCATCAATAACTGCAGCAGTAACGAGTACCCAAGCATTTTATTTTATAAACACCTATATGGTATCAAGGGAAAAAAGAAAATTACATCCAACCTTTGGAATAAATGCTTAGCCTGATTCTAACCAGATCCACATTTTTCACACTTGTTTGAACACTTCGCAGATCCTTCCGAGTGATTTAAGTGCAAACAGAACAAAAAACCTCAAGCCAGATACATAACTCAAGAAGTGTTGTGAAGTTTATTTTACCAAGCCAAAGAGAATCCAAAGGTGTGTGATGCAGGATTAATTCTCCTCATTACACATTGTGTCAGAACATTATTGGCAAACAGTAGAATTGATGTAGGCAAGAAAAGAAAGGGTTCCAAAAGCTGACATTTAACAAAACTTTCCTGTAACTAAAGGCCTAAGCAAAAAGATGTATCATGGGAGCAATGCATATTTCTTAATCTTTCTATTGTATTAAGTCACTGTGATGCTAACAAATGGTATTTTATTACCTTTTCTCCCACTGCTTTGGTTGTGTGTGCCCCACAGCCAACATCAAGAAGCATTTCTCCTTTCCTCTACTGTCATTTTCAGACTGGAATCCATGCATCTTCTAGACTTAGGTAAAAGGCTGGTAATTCAGCATCCACATACAGCACAAACAGCAGCGTGGACTCAAAGGCTGTAAGCATGCTATGACCGCAGAGGGGTGAAGGAGCCCCACGTTGTGGTGTCATTTATGGACTTGGTCCAAGATGGCACAAGCAGCTTGGGAAAAGCTGGCAGGGTGAAAGCAGCAACGTGCAATGCTGCAAACTGGACAAGCGGTGAGTGCAATTGAGCACACAGTCAGAAGTCTTCCTTGGTCTTCCTTAAGGAATAAGGCATCTCAGACCTGATCTAGGCAACTCTCACTCAATGAGATCTGTTCATCTAGTTTTTCTAACACTAGATGTCTCTTCGAGACTACCACTGGGTTTGGTCCTACTCTGTTTCATAGCTTCCACCTTCCCTTGCAGTTGCCTGCAGCTTTCAACCAAACCTGCCGTAATCCAAACACAGTCAATGGCTACAAGAGCCCAAACAACAGCTACTTCCCATTTGATTTTAGTCTCCCAGGAAGTGAGGGCAAAGCAATGAATCTTTAGCACACTTACTGGAGAAATGTTCATAGTCAATTCCAGCAGGTCTGTCAGTTGGATCTTTGGGTGTCACTCTCCTGTCCAGGCATGCTGGTACAACATAGCATATTTTCTGCATATTTATATCATTGTGCATTTGAATAACAACTACTGGCTTAATTGCAATTTCTATATTAAATGTATTGGAATAACTCAGAAGAAAAGGAAAAGTGAACACTGTAAAACCAGAGAAAGTTGCTACATCAATTTCCCTTACAGGGCTTCTTTTCCTGTCGCAGTATTTCTTGTAGCATGGCACCGAAATCCCACATAGAAATTCACTTAGATTTAAAAACTACCCAACTACAGACCCCTAAGCTGTGTTACTTATCTGAATGCGGAGGGCTTTTACAACGATAGGCAATATTGGGTTCTTCTGCCACCAGCTCTGCTCTAAAGCTTTGTATCACTTCTGCAAATCAACGCCTTCTGCTCATACAAACTGATTTCAGAGCAGTGCAGTCTTCCTAATCTTTAAAGCACCAGCATCATAATGTTTCATCTCCAACTAGAAATACTTCCTCTACGCACAGCATTAGCAAGGTAATAATAATAAAATCTTATGTAATGCCTGAGAAAACAGTAGTGACCTTGTAGTGTCAGCAGCCTTTTCGAAAGATACAGTCCTATCAATTTCAGTGAAATCATATGATTTAGATAACCACTTGAAGTGTTAAACTGTTGCAGTCCTCAGTGTCTTTATTGATGTACGTGTGCACACAGAGGCTGCTGCTCTTTTTGTAACAATCTCTGCCAGAAAGCAAAGCGGTTTCTAGACATTTTAGCCAAGCCTGCTGCAAGATCATGCATTTACAAAACAAAATCCAAGATGAAAACCCACCTAAACCATCCTGATTAAAGCTAGATGAGACTGCAGGATGAACTGAAAGTAGCATCTACCATCCTGTACAAGGCATTTGCTCGATACATAGACAATTTTCCATAAGGCTGCTCCAGTTCATCTCGGCTTGGTTCTGTAGGCCACTGTTGTCAATGGAAACACTCAAGACTTCAGAACTATTTGCACCACTTTTTGATTTTAATTCAATAACACATATTAACTCGTTGCAACTCCCTATTACTGCTTCACTCAGAGCTACTGAAACAAAAATGTTTAAGGGAAGGTAACTGTTACCAAGCTATATACAAATAGATAAAACATGGAAGAGGCGCCTACTATACAAACTGGTAACAAATAAGATGCCAAATTTCTTTTATCAGAGGTCCATTAAAGCCCACTGTAATGTCCAATACAGGGGTAAATAAGAAAATATATGAAAAACCACTGCTACCAATTTTTACCCTCTTTAATTTCATGCATGTGCAACACCAAAACATGACAATAATAAAGTGGGCCACGTCTCCATAATACGAAGCTCCCAGTTTGTAGGTATTCATTACACCTCAGCTAGCAGGGTCTTCCCTCCTCTTCCATTCCCACCCCTAAACTAAAGCTTAGATCATGTAGTACAGTGTAAAAACTGCCTCAGAGGAGTTCTCACTTGCTGAGAGAGTCTGCAGAAGGTTAGCTGCACAGGCACAAGCCACCTCGGCTGCATACCAGATCCCATATGTCAAGGTTTTAGAGCAGCAGGTTTATTTTTGGCTTTGCATATTAATACTCCATTCCTCTTTTGGACTAAAGGAAAAGCTGACAATTTAGATAGTAAAAATCACGCAATCCTCGTTAGCAATAATGCAAATGCTCTTCAGCATAGTTATTCCACATGAATATATAACAGGAAAAATAAGAATTATGTTACACTGGATCCCAGCACTACATAGAATCTCATCTCCTACCCACATCTTTCCCAAAATCACACTCAGCTCTAGGGGTGAAGATAAAATCTGCACACATTTTTGTAGTGCCAAAGCCCTAGAACTGGACAACGGGCAGTGAGAGCAGCCCCATCCAGCCAAAACCTTACAGGCTCAGCCTCAGCATGGACACCATGCCAGGTGGCAGCCAGCTACAGCCTCACTGATGGAGATGATGACAGTAAGCAAGTTATGGATCTAGAACTGCTTGCAGCCCCCTGCATCAGCACTGGCAACGTGACAGGAGGGCAATCGCACGTCCTTCAAAACAAGCAAACCGAAAGAACTGAGACTTTCCTCCAGCGGCTATGGCTTTGTGGTGGTGTTGTTAATACACCTAAGATTGAAAGAGCGGCAAGCAAATGCCCCAGTCCTGCAAGCAACACCACCCACTGCAATAAGGATGAGCCAAAAGCACAGCAAAGGAAAGGAGACATTAAGTTCCCAGGCAGAGACCAAAAGGTAAGAAAGTACAAAACTTCCAAACCAAAAAATCGTCTTAAACCTTGGGAAGAACACAAATCCCCACCCCCAAGAAAATCAAAAGAAAAAAGATAGCAGCTTTGTAAACTTCCTAACAGTTCTTTCTGGCACTGGAAAAATATTAAGAAGTTAGTGTCCCAAATAGTTCTGCAGTGGCAAAGTAATCAAAAGTGGATTCTAGTTCTACATGAACAAACCCAACTTTTCTTCAGTTCTACGTGGTTAAGCAGTCTGTTGGAGGTCCTACCACAACTGTGGCTTCCTTCTCTTATCCCCAACACTCCTGCATCATGCAGCCTACTACCTGACAGGTTTCATAGATTTCTAGATACGTCGTGGATTTAAAGTTAATGCTTGAAGGTCTTAACAACATTCTGTCTCATCAAATTATCTTCATCTTATGTCAAAAAATGAGGAAACTGGGAAAAGCACACCTAAGTTCTCTGAGCACAAGATACCTGGAGGTTTGGTTATGAGCTACAGAAGCCCAGAACAAGCATACTCCCATACTGAAAGCAACACCAGGAGCATCAAATCAATCTCTGTTTCTCCTGAAACTGTGGTGTTTCAGTTTTGTGGACTTTTTTTTTTTTGTACTTGTGTTTTTGTTGTTGTTTAAAATTATAATCTTTTCTAAGCCCCTTTATGTTATTTCCTCCAAATATACTAAAGATTACAAGAAATAAAGGGAATCCTACGACAGATGATGAAAGCGATTAGAGGCTTAGAAAGACTTCCATATGAGGCGAGATTATTAAAAAGTCTGCCTCGCTTATAGACAAGATGAATGGGAGGGATCATAAGAGAGACATGGGGAAAAAAGAAGAGACATTCAGAGGACGCTTTTTATCACTAGAATGTGAGAAAACAAGTGGAAACCTGTGCTTTTTTTGTTTTTTTAATGAAAGCCTTTTTTTGGTGCAGTCATATAAGAATCAGTTCATCCCCCAAACACTGATTCTACTGCTATTCTCACTAAGGCTGAAAACTAAAAACAAGGATCTCCATTTGTTAACAACAACAAAAAAGTCCCACACATCCACATCTACTCCAGGTGAGACTTTTTAATTTTTTTATTTTTTTTTTTAAATAAAGAAGTAATAATTACCATTTCAAATATACTACTACTACTACTGAGGGAGAGTTCTGAACAGGATCCAGAGTACCAGCTATTACACAACCGGGGCTTCCTGCATCTCTGTCTAAAGCATCTGGTACTGGTTAAAAGCAGGATGCATCGCTGCACAGGCTTACAATGGGATGCAGTACAGGAACTCGTGTTTCAGTTGTACTAGAAGAGGATTTTTAATTCTGCAAGACCACACATATAAATTCATAATCCTGATGCACTGCGGAGGACACCTGTTCTGAAAGGTTTTAGGGATCAAGATTGAAGAGCAACGCTCTGATCAGCAGCTGAAAGAAAGAAAAGTATACACAGGCTTTTGAGGTCTAAACAGGACAGCGTGGTGAGCATTCAGAGGTGACATTTAACAGGGTCTTGACAAGCAGTCCTGAAGCACAAGACAACACAACAAGGCATATGTTAGCAGACTGAAGTGGTTTTATGCCCCGCTTGGTGCTGCCACACGCAGCTCCCCAGCGACTTGGCCAAGCAGGGGAGCAGAACCCCAGCCTCTTTCTCAAAGTTCTCAGCCTCCTCAGGCAGCAGTAATTCCCCATATGTTAAGAATGACACGACTGTTCCTCATTAAAGCATTTTCTCTCTTTCAGGCACTGAGATTTTTGCACAAAACATAACACAGCTCATTGGAGAGCTGTTAGCAGAGCCCAGGAAATCATACTTCAAGTGGCCTTAAACAGGAAGGCACTGAACAGAGCCGGTGCCTTACACTGAAGTTTTAGACCGGCAGCAGGAATTGGAAAATCTTTTCCCCCCTCAGAATGCTATATGCACGGTAAGTTGCTCTAGCACCTCTACAAACTGAACTTGGTGACGCCTTTCTTCAGCATACAACAGTTTTGGAGCAGTCTTCAACATCCATAGAGCAGGCTTTACTTTCTCATGTTTTCTCATCCTTTCTTAAGGATTTTCTCATGTGAAAAATCCTTAAATGGGCACAGAGGACACAGGCAGTAACTCACAGGGCTGGCTACATCCTCCAAAACCTACCCTCCCAAAAACCAGGCTCAGTATCCTATTTTAAGCAGACTAAGAGGTCCAGCAACTACTTTGCCTCCTCTTTCCCCTGAGCTACATTAAATGCAGCTCACTCTATTTACTACACACTATCTCCACCATGCTGACAGAGCCAGCTCCAAGACTGCTTCACACAAGCACTCCCTGGATTGCCTGGCTTCTCAGAGCACCCTCCCACCACTGCTGTGTTCATTCTCTGTGTTGCTTTTCCCCATGAATGTTTGAGAACTGCAGCTTCAACTCCAGCTGCTCTCCCGCTCTTTGTTCAGTGTCTAAGAGAGAAACAGCATCCTTCTTTCTTGCTTCTTTCCGGTATAATAGCACCAATTGTTGCTGCTCCAGTGCTTGGCCATTTCTGTCCCTCTGGTTAAAGCAGCAAGAGGAATGATGAAGTTACGCTGGAAAAAAATCCTATTTGTCCCTAATAAGCACAAACGTACTTAATGCCAGCTCTTGTCATCATCTGGAATACAAAGTATGCTGCTTCCATCTCTGCCAATTATATTACAAGTTCCATGGAGCCTACACAACTCCTCAAGTGTGGACCCTGGAACAACACAATTACATAGGACTTTAGGAACTTGTTAAAGGGTTACATTCCCAATTCCCATGGTTCCAGGAAGGAGAGGTTAAGCCTGATGAAATGAAACTAAAAGTTAGACCAAGCCCTAATGTGTTCATGAAATTGTTTTAAGAGTGAGATTTCTTCTTATTATTATTTTTCCATGTGCAGGTATGATACACAGTACCACATGTTAGCCATGATACTTCATGCTTTTAAGCAGATCATCTGGACTACAGAGCAGAGGCTCCCATTTTAGCTCTTACACATGCCCCGAATCAGCCTTGAAGGTACGCGGTTTTCTTCCATGGTCACACTAAGATAGATAGCACGCTATTCATTCAGCAAGAACAATGAAAAAAACGAACTAGTTCAGACTGTGAAGTGGAAAAGAAATACATACAATTTGTAAGTGGGTTACAAGTAGCACGCACACTGAGTTTGCAGTATGAAGAGCATTCTAGACTTCGGTAGCAAAGCTACAGCGTAGGCTTCCTTGTGTTAAAGCATTTCATTACGCAGCAACAATCAGCAGCACATCTTTTCAGCACTCTCGATTCATGGGTTGGGAGGGGATGGAGAGAACATCATGGACAGAAGAGAGAACAACCCGAAGTCCTGCAGTGCGCAGTGAGAAGGAGCGCACACCTTACACCTGTTGGAGCTGAGCCTCGGGGGAAGAACTCAAATCCACGCAGACCCCCGAGAGCCACCTGCCCTCACCACAGAAGGGAGTCGTCAATACAGGTAGCGTACGTTACATGAAGACAACAACAAAAAAAAATTCTTCAAGCTGAACTTGCCAGCAGACCATAAGAAAAACTATCCCACGCAGCGGCACGTCGGCCACACACCTAGCGTACACCATCACCCCGTCCCCAGGGCACACAGCCCTAACCCTAACCCTTTCAGTCCGCCTCGGGGCAGAGCCCAGCCCTCCTGCGGGCTCAGGAGCGGGGCAGCCGCCGCGCTCTGCTGCCGGACGAACTCCCGGACCCACAGGTCAGCGAGCAGGAGCGGTGCGGCGCCGGCCCGAGCCCGGGGACCCGCAGACGGAGCTCCCGAAATCCCCAGCGCTGTTGATCCCGGTGAGTAAGTTCTCTCCCTCCCATCTCCAACTAGTTTCTATCGCGTGTCGGTTTCTGTTACGCCAACAGCCGGTTTCTTTCCATTTTCTTGTACAGACAAGTGAGCGTTCGGGATCAGGAGCGCGGCACAGAAGCGCACGCTAAAAGCCCGTATCCCCCCAGCTCCACCACGGCGCAGAGCGAGCGGGGACCCGCCGGCAGCAGCTGCGGGTCGGGGCCGCTCCTTACAGCCCGGCACCGCGCCGCAAAACTTCCCGAGCTCGGCCCCGAGCCCCCACGCCCGTTACCCGCGTCTTGCGACGCCGGTGCCGCTCCGGGTCGGAGTACGTCCTGTCCACGGCCAGCGCCGTGTCGCTGCCCGGCATCGCGCCGCGGGGCCGCGCCGCCGCCTCCTTCTCCTCCTCCTGCTGCTGCTGCTCCCGCCGGGCAGAGGTCCCGCCAGCGGCCGCCCAGCGCCGGCACCGAGGGCTCGGGTGCAGCCGCCGCCGTGCAGGAGTGACGAGCACGCCTCGGGGCGGCGCGCGGCGGCTCGGCTTCTCCTCCGGCACACCCGGATTAACCCCTCGGCAGCCCGGCGCGGAGGGGAGGGGGAGGCGGTGCCTCGCTGCGCGGGGCCCTCCCACCCTCGGGTGGAGAAGGGCGGAGGCCCGAGGGGAGAAGGTGCGGCAGCGCCGGCGGCGATGTGCCGATGTGCCGTAGCACGAGGCCCCCGGGCACGGCCGGGTGCTGCTCGGGGCTTTGCGCAGAACACACGCAGTTGGTCGAACCGACTAAATCGTACCGCGTTCGGTTTTCCGAAGTGGTGGAGCGCAGCAACTGGTGACGTTTCGGTCCCCATTATACGCAGGAGATAAATCCTTCAGCCTTCAAGTGTACGGCAGCCACTAAGCCATACCTGCACGCAGCATGCCTTCCCGAGGGGAATGTCTCGCAGGGCAGGAGCCTGTTCTCAAATTCCTGAGGGCTGAGCGACTTCATCTGTGCATTTATAGATATTAGGAAGAAATTCTTTACTGTGAGGGTGGTGAGGCACTGGAACAGGTTGCCCAGAGAAGCTGTGGATGCCCCCTCCCTGGAGGCGTTCAAGGCCAGGCTGGATGGGGCTTTGAGAAACCTGCTCCAGAGGGAGGTGTTCCTGTCTATAGGAGGGGAGTTGGAACTAGGTCATCTTAAAGCTCCCTTCCAACCCAAACCATTCTATGATTCTATGATCTTCAGAATAGCTACATGAGGAATATATTTAAATGCATAACATTTAACACATTTTAATCCATGGAAAAGTGTAAGTAGAATACTCTTCCTAGAATCACTCAGAACATTGTACTGAGGAGTTCTTTTCTCCTTTTCTGGGATAAGCAGAATCCTCGTCACCTTCTCTGTGTTGTTACACAGAGTGGTCCTGGAGCTCCGTCCGATGGGCCCCGCAGGACCTCACTCTTGGGTACGGCTGTTGGGATGCTCAGCGTGAGTCACGCTGCTTGCCTTCTCTAGCTGCAGGCAGCAACAGTCCCAAGGCATGCGCATATATAAGCACATATATATCGACACCGCTAGCTACCCTAGAGGGGGCCGCCGCCTTTATGAATATATCTCCCTGCCGATGTTTACTTTTTTTTATTTGATCCCTATGTACTATGACATAACTTACTATCAGAGGTAAATTAGCTGACACAAGAGCCTCCTTGTTGTTTTCATCACGTGAGGTCTTCAAAAATTTAAGACCTGTCATTCCAAAGGAAAAAAATGCATCCTAGAAATAACCTTCTTGGCAGGTGTTTCTTCTTCAACTCCAACATTGTTTTGTCCAAACTTATTCCAAATTCGGAGACCAACTAAGCAGTTGGTGAGCATGCTGTGGGAAGCAGTATTTATCCAACGCAATAATCATGCAAGCAAACCCACGCAAGCTACCTGCACACAGGTGACGACTTGTCATTCTTCCTATACTTCTTACATGGCTAACAAGAACAGCTGAGCTTGGAAGGCTGTCAGGAAAAAGGTTTAAAGTGGGAACTGGGTTTCTTCAGTGCCTCAGCTCAGACATGAAAGTTAATTCACAACTCCAAATGTACCAGAGGGTGGGGAACTTGGGAGGTGACGCTCAGTAGGAAACGAAACAAGCAAATGTTGTGGGTTTGGGGTTTTCACTGAAGTGATAATTGCAGTTTCCAAAGGGGACTGTACAGTTCCCAGTACACAGGATGAAACATCCTTGCTACCTTAGAAACCCTCAGGACTTTGTTTTAAGCCTTGCCAGACACAGCTGATCAAAGCACGGAGAGGATAAGTTGGAAAAAGGACATGTAAAAGTCTTCAGCTGCTTGGCCTTTTAGCAATACAAGACTTCCTGTAAATCACAGTTGATTCGAAAATCGAGAGTTTTATTTAATTAGTATCAGCTTTATTTAAATAATACCAGCAGGCCACCAACAAAACGATGAAAATTCTCTTCAAGAGGAAGAGAGCTAGGAGCGTGTAATATATAGTTAGAAGAGTATTGTGTGTGCTTGGTCACAGCAGTATTAGCACAGATACAAACATATGTGCAAAGGAAGCTCTCCTGATGTAGCTTCTAGGAAGAGGTTTGTTCGGCCGAGCACTGGCAGCTTCCCCTCCTCTCACGCACCGAGCTGGTTTGCACAGCTCTCCTTCCCACTCCAAGGCAGACAGGACTGCCTGCAGAACTGCCCAGCACAGTGCTTCCCACAGCCTCACCAGACACTTCCTCTCACTGTCATTTTCAAAAGCCCACAGACTTGGATAAATGCTCTTCCAACACGCTGTGCCTATTCCCAACTGAACCTTCCATCCACTAACGCAAATACTGGCAGGAACTTGAGCTGAAAGTGACATAGGTAGAAGCGGTTGCCCATAGGTGACTTCTCTCATCACTTTGTTCTTCTGACAAAGTAATTTGTACATTCATTTCTATGGTTTAAGTTAGTGATAAAACTGTTAAATCATCCCAGCCATCCACCGTGCCAATTTAAAGTTCAGATTTCTCAGAATGGTTCTTGGACCAACTGCCCAGCTGTCCTTACAGGCACAGCATTAGTTCATCCTTTTCCAATGCTTTTCCTTGAGTCGGGACACCGGCACTACTCACAGCGATTAACCCATGATATTTACAGTATTTTGCTAGCTTTCTTTAAGAAGTGACCTTTTAAAAATCATGCACATTAGGAATGGAAGCTCTGTTCAAACTTCGGATCGCTGAAGAAGGGCATATAACACCATACGTGGCACTCAGCGGGGCAGACATCAGTGCTGGGTTTGACCGTGTTGTCCTGTTTCAGGAAAACAAAATCTCTGGGGGGGCAGCAGGGGCAGTGACCAAAGCATGAGACATCCACTGTGTTCCCCCTGCACGAGCTGCATCCTTGCCATCCGTTTCCTGCCGCGTGACCCCACGCAACAGACGCAGCCGTTCCGCCTGGGAGACACTGATAAGATGGACCGACTTACACATAGGCCCCTGAGGGAGAAGAAGTGGCAGTGGCGACAGAGGATTACTGAGCTGAGTCCAGCTCCTCACCGTGCAGCCTGATAGATGGGGCCCTGCACGCACGGGGAAGTAAGTAGCACAGGAAAGGAAACCTTTATGGAGATGAAAGGCACCACAACACTATCAATTAGGAGACTGGCTGGAGGTTTGGCCTTGTTCTTTTTCCAGTTTTATGATGAACCTTGGCAGTTTACCTCTCCGGGCTTCCACTACCACCTTTCTTCCGTGCAGAAGCTTGAGCTCTCCAGGATTAAAAATGCTATTGTTAAATGTTGTGTTCTGATGATGTTGGGACAAATTATACATAAAGCACTAAGTATAGGTTGGCAAAGGCATGCTCAGGAAGAAGGCGAAGGTCCCTTTTTCCACAACGATAACATCTGTACACTTAAACAGGATACTGGGGCTTCTTACAAGAGACTTTTCAACACGGCCTCCAAAGCATTTTCCAACAGCTTGTCACAATCAGTCTCCAGGGAGAAGTCCAATGTGATGAGAGCCTGCCAGTACCATTTCTAAATCTGACAGCAAACAGGACAGTGCTGAGCGGCATAGGTTACCCATGAGCACGCATCACCGCTCCCAGTGTTGCTGCCAAAGCATGAGTCTCTCACACCCGCAGGAAAGGAGGTACTTGGACTGCCTGTACCAACAAGAACCTCCAGTCATAGCGTGATCCCTTGATGGGCTGCCTTGCTAGCCTGAACATCATTCGGAAGCTCTGACGTTGACAAACATTCAGAGATCTATTACAAACTTCCAATCAGATCTCCTCCCCCTCCTCTCCTCACATAGGCCTTTTTTATGCGCTTTCAGGATCTAACAGCCACGTACACTCCAAGAGCATCCATTCTGTACACTCAAAAACTCCTAACCTAGGACTGTCTTTGTGTATCCCTGCAACGTATTGATAGAGGATTAAGGACAGATAAGCACATGAAAAAATTCCAGCTGAGGGCAGCAGAAGTCCTCCCCCTTCCTTCTTTGCCCTGCGTACTGTCCCTTGTCCCCTGCAGTGTGGTGAGATGCTGTGTCAGGCCCTTTTCCTGTTCTTGTACAGACAAGGAAATTGCTGCTACATAATTCCCCTCTGCTGCTGCTGACAGCGATAGTGCAAACTACCTACAGGATGGTGGCAGTGTTTTGCACGTTAAATGCTATCACTAAGAGCCACCTTTTTAGCTGACTGAAATAACAGCTGTTCTCTATAGCCAAGAAACTGCCTGGCACCCAGCTATTTACAGCAAAGATGACCCATGCTGCAGAGGTAACATGGTACAGAATTCTCCCTTGGGCAAAGGAAATGGTTGCTGCTCATCAGTGCACAAATTATTTTTTGCTTCACAATATCTGATTTGGAGCCCACATGGGAATGTGCATATCCAACCTGTCCGACCCAGATCAGCCACCTTGACATTGCCATGGGGTACGCAGGACTGACAGCCACAGCTGGCTGCCACATACATAAAGGTGCACACCCTTCCAAAATGTGAATGTGAACTTGTACCCAAATCAGAGGTTGTGCCAGTGAGACCTTCTATCCCAAACTGAACCAAACAAGCCAAAAGCTTTGACATAGCTCATGACAACAACAGTTGCTCAGAGCACACCACCCCCAACCACCATTCAAAGAAGAGCATGTAGCCTTCCTGAAGTGTTTGTAGCTGGGTAGATGACATATAAGCTCCTAAAGGCACCGTGAGTGAATACAATAGCACCACAGCTTCCACCATACAGCTGTTTGGCTGCAGCTTCAGGCACCCCAACTTTGTTTATGGCTGACGATTGCATACCAGTTGCACATTGCTCTGGACAGGAACCTGCTAATTCTATTTGCCTGTGAAGTGCTTTGCCCATCTGTGACCCTTTACACGTTAAGTCATGCTAAATGTGTGACATCAATTATTTCCATATCAACAGACAATGTCAAATGCTGGACAGGACTTCTTTGCCAGTCAGCCAGAGAACACAGATGGGTTATCAGAGGACAGAAAAATTAATGATTATACAATTACGCCTACACCTCTTCCTGGTGAGCCTTGTTACAACATGGAAACTGCCACAGCCCTCCGGGTTTCACTACAGTCATTCTGTATTTACAGACATGCAAATGATGGGAGCACAAAGTTCAGGTTCTCTCTCCACCATCAGGCGGCCGACCACCTACACTTCATCTAACTGTGGTCCTGCTAACTCTAATTCACCGCAGTATGAAAGCTCTCCATTAAAACTACACGTGTATGGACCCACGTTAAGCACGTTGCCTGGTGTGTTATCAGGCATTAATACAAGCCGTTAGATAAATATGGTTAAGAGCCCATTTAAAATTAGCGTAATGAAAACAGAAAGCTCCTTCCAGCTTACTTCTTAGTGTGCCAGACCTAAACTTATGATATTTAGCTCCGATATGGGTGACGGGGTCTTGAAATAACCTCAACTAAGCAGAAAGCCAAAATGTCATTCTGTTTAATTGGCATACGCTTTCCAAGTGCCTGATTTTCACAACGAATGTCTTAAAGACAGCAAATAACAAAAAAAAAAAAAAAAAGAAACAACCAACCAGACAGCAAAACAAAAACCTTACAACACAACACAGACAGTATGCATTAGGCTAAGTAAATTGTTACAACTCATCATGTTAGGTATCCACCAATACTTTCCCTCCACTCACCTAAATATAGCAATTTATCAAGGAGTGGGATCTGAGGTATTACACCATATCACTACATAATTCTACAGGATAGTTTTCATAAAATAAAGTATTTGCTGTAATTGCTTCTCGGCTGTATTGCAGACAGGTATTAAATCCATTTTACTTTCATTTTATAATGCTTCTTATGGATAAAACTCAGATCTGCTATCTAAAGTTTTGCCAGTTGCTTCATTATGCAAAGCTTTTATCACATATTTCTGCATATTTCAAAGCAAATTCACTTGCTACCAATGTTCCAAAGATAGCTCTAGATCTTCATAACTTCTTGCATGTAAGTATTCATTCTTAGCAAGATCAGATTGCAAGACCTGTTCACATACTTTCCTGGATCAGAATGATACAATTTTGACTATTTATTTACATCAAGCTATAGCATGATTTCTGTTTTTAAATCTCATCTGGCAGATGCTGAAGAATAGTATGTGAAATATTGTATTTTAAGCAGAAAAAATAAATCTGAATTTTGAACATATACTCATACCCTCATGGACCTTTTAAAAATCAAAAATCCATAAGCTATTATTCATTGTGAAATTGGCAGCTCTGCTGACAGCAGGGGGCTGGAACTAAATGAGCTTTGAGGTCCCTTCCAATCCCTGCGATTCTGTGATTCAGTGAAGTCTGAGAAGTCAAAGATTTAAGTCTTCTGCTTTGTTCTTCTACAAGTAATAAAATGTATGAGATATCACACAGTTTTATGGTTGTTTTTTATTTTTTTTCATCCCTCCGAGCTGAGTTTTAGCAGGAATATATGAGCAGGAGCATATTTTACAATTATTTTGGAAACTGTAGCAACACGAGTTACAATCACAGAATCACAGAATTGCAGGGGTTGGAACGGACCTCAAGAGATCATTGAGTCCAACTCCCCTGCTAAAGCAAGCGCCCTACAATAGATTACACAGGTAGGCATCCTGATAGGTCTTGAATATCTCCATAGAAGGAGACTCCACAGCTTCTCTGGGCAGCCCATTCCAGTGCTCTGTCACCCTTACCATAAAGTTCTTCTGCACGTTAGTATGGAACTTCTGTGAACAAGTTTTAGGCCATTGTCCCTTGTCCTATCACTACACACCGCCGAGAAGTGCCTGGCCTCATCCTTTTGCCTCCCACCTCCCTTTAGATATTTATAAACATTTGTCAGATCCCCTCTCAGTCTTCTTCAAGCTGAACAGACCCAGGCTGCTCAGTCTTTCCTCACACAGGAGATGCCCCAGGCCCATAATTACCTTTGTGGCCCAAAGACATCTCAGCATTTCAGGGGAGTTTCTCCTTTAAGTTCCATGAAGGAAAAATGTTACAGCACTAGATCACTAGAAAGTGGAATGGTGGAGATGCACCACAAGACAATAAGAATTTCTGTACTGCCATATAGAAATATCATTTTCTGGAAAAAAACTAAGATTTTTTTTTCCCATTATAATTATAACTCAGCTTTTCTTACTCAAGTTAAACCCATGAAGCGTGAGCCTTCTTTTTCTTTACCTTCTTATCTGGTAGAGCCGTGTTGATAAAGCACTTACATGTGACAGCATCCCAGGGCAGCAGCAGCACAGGCAGCCTGGGTGCCGAGCAGCCTGCCCCCATCGAAGGGCTCTACAGAGGACGCCTGCAGCACTCTCTGCCCTCCTGGGGCATGTGCAGCTGCAGCCCTGCCCCACACCAGCAGCCTCAAGAGCTTCTGAATGAGGAAGCTGTCTCCTCCTGCCTTAAAAAAGTGATTATAGCAGAAGCACTGGGGTTGGTCTGATCCAAAACAGTGGCAGGCAGTTGCCTCTGCTTGAGCTACAAGCAGCTCCCACTTCTTTTTTGTAACCACCTCAGGCCAACAATTTTACAGATGCCAAATAGATTTTATAAGCCCGGTATAAAGGCATGCCGTTATCAACAGGAATCTCACTAATCAAAACAGAGAAGAAAGCTGTAATAATTACAGGCTTAATAGTGAAACTGTTCTTTTACAACGTTCCCTTCAATTTCTGTTTGTGTCTCACACGCATGCACAACCTTATAAACAATTTTACTTGAAGTATTATAAGGGGAGAAATTGAGTACTCCAACTTTCCTATTCAGCTAATAAAGATTAATTACGACACGTAGGCTTTGAAATGTTTGTAATCAGAACTCATATTAGAAAGCATTAAAGCAATATAGAAACTCTAATAGCAGCATAAAATCACTAGCAGCAACGTGGCATATATCATAATGGATTAAGCCTTCTTGTGAGTAGGCACATAAAAGTTACGACAAGGCAAGGCAGCTCGTTAGCCAGCAGCTTCAGCTGAGGAGAAGACATGCTGCACAAACGCATACAAGCCGCTCAGCAGCAGCAGCTGCTGCACAGGTTGCAATAGGAAGGGAAAGCGTGCACCTCACCACTGCTCTGACACTCAACAGATCCCACGATGCTCAGCACCTCAGACAAACAGGGTCTGATACAGCTACGAAACAGTGGAGCGTAATCTTCACCAACGCTCATCAAAATCCCGCATTTTTTCTCATGGAAGGTCGCTTTTTCCTAAACTAAGTATTTCCTCGTGTTTTCCGTCTTTTGAAAAAAGGTATCACACGTTTTTCATCATTTGAAAACTTAACAGAAAAGACATTCTTAATTAAGAAATTGGGTTTTTTAAGAGAAAAAAAAAGCTACATTTTTCATTGTTATCACAAGTTTTCATGCAAAAAACCTACAACTTCCAGCAGCTCTGTTCTGTGCTGTTGAAACCCTAGGTATGGTTTGAGGTTTTGCTTCAGCTGAAAGAAACCCTTCTGCCTTGGCTGGGAAGCAAAGCGATTCTGGGGAACATACCTGCAGTGCCGCGGGAGCTGCACGGTGAGTAGGAAAGCACGGCTGCAGGCGGGCTCACCCTATATGTGCCACCCTGTGCAGATAAAGGCAGCCTGCACAGGAACACCAGAGCTGCAGGTGGGTGCTCCCAGCAGCATGACGTCAGCGGCCCTGAAGCCGCAGGCACAGGATGGCACCAGGGCCATAAACACAAACAGCCCGTTATGGTTATGGGCCTGGAAGTAACTCGTGTAGGCTGCCCTCAAGCAATAACACAGGCGGGGGCGTGTTTATGTCACACTCCTAAGCTGCAACACAAAACGATGACTGCCAAGGTGCACCTGCTTCAGAATTAGTGTGTCGAACTGATGGAGTTGGTAGCCGGTAATGCTACGTACGTATGTATTATCGTGGCAGACAGGTAGTGTTTGGTCTAATATTGTACTCTTGAGGTTGGGCTGTAATTTGGATGTAACACTGTTGAGCTGGTCAGCGAGCTGATACAGATGAAAACTACATCTGTGAAAACACATTATTGGATTGCAATGGAGAGAGGGATTCATTGTACACAGCTCCTCGTGCAGCAGGCCTCATTTGGCCGTGAGCAAGGAGACACCAAGGGCAGGACGCAGGTCCTGCAGAAGGCAGGAGTGAGGACTTTGATCAGGAATTCGCGTTCTTCGTTGCCATGGGCTTTTGTTGTGTCACAGCACATTGGGTACATTTGTATCCAGCCTCTTAACATCAACAAACAAAACTGATCTTTATGCAGATCTGTGGATCTTTACAGAGGTTAATTATCCTTGTGAAAGGTAAGGAATGAGGATACAGACAAGTGGTAAGCCAGCTAACATCTACGTACGGACAGCCGTAGCAGTACAGGCACATCAAAACAACCCCCTTCAAAATGAACTGCTTTCCCCTTTCCAATCAGAACTTCAAAAGTAGTGTGGTTACATTAGGGCCTTGGAAAGAAAACAAGCTTCACCCAAGTGAAAACCTAGCAGGAAGCATTGGAGTGACTCTTATGGTGAACTTGAGATCAGCAATTATATCTGGAAAAGTCAGCTCTTGGGGACTGCAATGCCAGCTGCTGAAATTATGATGAGGGAGAGATGAAAACTAATAGGGCTGCCTGAAGGACCGAGGAAAATGCAAATGTGGCATTAGAACATCTGTGAAAATAAAGCAGCTGAGGTAATAGTTCAAACAATTATCTGATCTGCTAGGAAGGGAAAAACATTTATACATAACCAAAATAACTGACCCAGCAGGAAAACTATGCCCCTGTGTTCTCTAAGAATGTGTCATCTTTGGGGGACGCTTCACTAAATTTGTCTAAATTTTCCTTGCGCTACTGGCATGGAAATTTCCTCTTATTATCTGGACTTTCCCTGGTCAGTCCCTCAAACCAGAACGTATTTATTTTTCTAAGGCATTCAACAGCAAGAAATAAGGACACATCTGTACACAACTCAGCTTCACTGATGCAGAAAAGAAGTAGATGAGCTCAACAAAACCAGCAGAGATACCTTGCATTCCCGCGTAGTGAATGTTGACAGGAAGCAGAGTAAATATTTAAAAGTTAAACAATCCCTAAGCATTCTAAAGTGAATACTTTTAAGTGAATCCTCTTAAGATGAGAATAAAAACAAACAACTGCTAAGTAATGGCTCTCAGCAAGACTCTTCAAATCCATCTATCAAAATCATATAAGTGATTTAAAACCAGAAGAGATTAGCAGACCCTAAAACATCAGGTTGCAAGCACAGAGCTAGATTTTCAGCAGTTTGCACTGCAACAAACTTTGCTTTGACTTCACACCCCTTCTGCCAAGCAGCTATCTTGTTTCCTTCTGTACCACTAGATGTGCACGCACCTAGACATGCAGCAAATGTGTTCAGGTAAGCACATGCATGTGAGGATCTCCCTCTCCCCTAGTATTTCAGTGTTAAGGACACAGCTTCAGAATTAGCACATGAAAACCTGCTGCCAGGTCTTTATATCGCACTGTAATTGCAGAAGTAGGATAAATACCAGACAGAAAGCTGTTAGAAGTTAAAAATATGTTGCTCGAGCTATCATTTCCTTGCTCGTTAGTCATTCTACAGGCATGCACACCAAAAAATGCACATCATTTCTTTATGCCTCTCCAGTGCTTCCAGCATTTTTTAGGCAGAGCAAGCAGCTTGGCCATGGCACAGGGCAGCGTGCAGGGGAACACCCCGGTCACATCTTCCCAAAACAGGGCAGAGGGAAGAAAGTGAGCAATTTGAGGAGGGATGTAGCGGTCTCAAAGAGACCCCCAGAATAAGTGAACTTTTTCTGCACAGTATGTGTTGATTGTAGGGGTTTCTGGGCTGACTTCTTGTAATGGGGTCAAAGCTGTTGACTTCTGAGACTATTATCAATTTTCAGCAGCTAAGGATCATCTCAAATCTCTTCTGTTATTGATGATAGGTTTTAGTTCAGTAAATTGTAAAGAGCCATTAAAGTAGGGAAAAAAATCAGTCCTGTTATTGGAACAACTTTCTCATGGACTGCAGAACCATTCAAATAAGCAGCAGTGTCACGGTCTGTGCTTGACTACAGCCCTGCTGGGGGCATGCAGTCAGACCTTGCGTTTAGCCACTACTAAATTTGAAAGCAAGTCTTTTCACCACAAATGTGGTGATGTACAGACACCTTTAATTGTTGGATAGAGTCTCCAGTCACGCTTACATGTGCAGATCTAGGTATCTCAAGCAAAATATACATAAATACATATATTTGTAGATTACATATACACAACAAAAGACAGAATATGCAATAAACTGTAGGCTGACAGTATTGTTTCCTAAATCACAAGTGTGAGATGCTCTATGAAAACTTGCAGTTCTAACACTGAGCAGCTGCAGTGTTTTCTTACTAATAGGTGGGCTGCAAGCTGGCAGGCAGTCTCTCAAGAGGAGAGAAGAAATACATCACAGGTCTTAGCTGGCTTTTCCTGATTCCATTTACTAGGATTTAACTGAATGAGTGCAGAAAAGCTACCTAAAGGCCATACATGTGACAGCAGTTTGTTGCTTATGAGAAATTTCAGAAATATCTCTTAGGTTTCTGCATATATGCTTTCCCTCTGATACCAATCTAATGATAGTAACTAATGTGATTTTGATTGCCAGGGATTTGATCAGCAGATTGGTGTTGCTGCTTAGATATGCAGGGAGTCCTGCACATGAGAAGTCACAGTTCTGCAGCGTTAACTTTCAGAGATGGCCCCAGCACTGACACTGCTGCCCAGGGAGCCTGAAAGCCCCCCCGCTGCAACCCTTGATTAATATTCAACCGTGATCTTTCTGCACCCTTGGATTTTGTGGCTTGCTTGAAAAACTTGACACGTACAGGACACCCCATATACCAACCTGAGGGGTATTTTTAATTTATATATGTAAGCTGTTTATATCCGTTGCGCTTTAATACAGCGCAGATAAAGATACATGAGCAGTATATAGATGACAGTGTTCCAAGAACAGAAGCCCTCTGCAGCTCTCTCCCACCGGGTTCCGTGCTCTGTGCCAGCGCAGAATGAATTTCAGCCCTCAGACAGTTACCAAGTAATCTCATTTCTGTCATCCTCTCTGAAAGATGGGAGACAGTGGATGGATGCCTCAGATGAATCTGAAATAAATTATAAGGGAGACAGATAGATGCTGTTAACTGGGTCTCCTCTGCTGCTAAAGGCTGAAGCCTCAACTGCATTCGGGTGGAAAATTCTTGTCAGCACAGATGGTTTGTTTTGACCATACTATGTCATTTAAATGTTATAATAATAACAGAAATTGGGTTATTTTGCGGCAGCAGCTGCTTTTCAAGGGAAGCTAAAAGCACGTAGGCACCAAGAAAGTTATAGCTAGCATTAAGCATGGCAGCAACACCCAGCAATCTGCTGTGTAGGTGATCCTGCGAGACACGCGAGAGCTTGCCTGAGACAATCCACAGCATCTGTCAGCACGCTGTAATGCAGTGGTACCAGGTTTTAAATCTTCCCTGAGGTGAGAGAATTCAACATAAACAACCTGCTTACATATGTCAACTCTTATCTGTAAATGTATATTGGTAACCGAAAGCCTAAGAAAGACCTCAACAACATGCGGTGCAGGCGTTTTACTCTAGCCTCATTGAGTGCAGAGTCTTCCTGCAGCAGGCCAAGGTTGCGAGCATTCTTCTCATCAGCCCTGGCATTCTGGCACCAGAGGAGCACACCAGCCCCTCACTGCCCCGGCAGCCATCGCTCACCACGTCCTTGGGGCGCAGACATGCAGGCATGCCTTGCCCTGCCACGTCTGCTACATGGCTGGTTCTTGGGGTGATGGCAGGGGAACGGGCCCAGCAGCTGAAGTTTGCTTTGGAGGCCTCCAGGAAGCAGAGAAGAATGCCAGGTGAGGAGATGACAGAAGCCAGGGGATCTGGTGGCTCAGGGTGGAACAAGGACAGAGGGTACCTGACACATGGACAAAACATTCCCTCTCCACAGACAACCTATCAAACCAGCTGCTACCTCTGCCTCCATCCATTCATCCTAAGAGTTAAAATAAAATGCACAACAAAAGAAACAGAAGTCTGCAGTAACCTTACAACCCCCAGGGGCACGCACAGTTTAGGATGCCTTAAAATTTTTATGTAACTCTAAATGTCTGCGTAGCCTGCAGCGGCTCATTTACCTCACAGAAGTCTCAGCTCAGTTTAAAGCTGAAGACATTAATGAAACTGTGAGCTATAAAACAATTTCTATTGATATTTGTTTCCTCTGCTGTTGCTGTAAACACACTTCCCATTGAAGAAGGCTTACGTCCAACCCTCGCATCGCACCACCATCAGCGGGCTCCCCATGTCCCACACTGGCCCTACGAGCACAAGTACAAGCTGTGAGTCCACCATATACTGAAACACTTTGAGAAGGTGCCAGGGAGGGCACAGGAGAGGGTGCTGAGGGGCAAAGGTCACATTAGCCCTGCCATGGGAAGAGGCCCAGAGGCCTGTGCCGTGCCTTCTGACAGACATCATACACCACGGGCCATACTCCCTCCCTCTGTTAAGCTGGAGCAGGGCCAGACTGAGCAAGCTGGCTGCCCCTCAGCCCCACACCCACCATGGCCCAGCACCAAGCTCCACTCTGAAGGCTGCTGAAGCATAGGGCAGCAACAAACCCAGTAATGCCACCACAGGAAGCACAAAGCCTGTAATTTGCTAGAAGATGGTATGATGTCCTCCACAAATCCAGGAGCATACACACGGGATCTGCCCATGTTGTAAAACTGAGAAACTGCAGTATTTTTAGAACATTACTGCTACCTGTAAACCGTTGATCTATATTGTCTACCACAATTACCACGGGCCGGGGGGGCCCTGTGATCCTCAGAAGCTAATTAACCAGTGCAGTCGAGTCTTCAGTTCTCTCACAACCTTTTTAAAATATCGTATTAAGAAAGAAAACACACACAGAGAGTTGAAGCATACACACACAAAAAAAACCTTTAACTTCCCTGATACTCAGTGCTTCCCTGCCCAGCACTTACACAAGAACAGCAAAGGCAGTATTTCTGAGCCTCTCCCTTTCTTTTTATGATCATTATACAACAAGATAATTAAGTTCAGCTGAGGTCATCATGCTTTCATTGAGTTCCCAGTCCTGACAATAAAAACCTGTGTCTGATATCTGGTTCACAGGAAGATTTTTAACCTTGTTTCCGCCCACCACTCCTGTTGTAAAACTCTAGTCTGTGTTGGCTGCTCATTTTTCTTAACCTTTGGAGGCTGTAACATTGTTCCTTTGCAAGCTTTAAGGCTGCAAAGAAAGCAGGCATATGTTACTACACAGGTCAAACAACTTTGCATCAATAGTGAAATACAAGACAAGATCTAAGCACACCACTTCCAAGCTTAGTCTTAAATATATAACTTTTCTGATATTTCACCAATTAATTCTACCAGCATGAAAGTTTCCTTAAAGGTCTGAACTATCTGAAGCTTCAGAGCAAAAGGAAACGAAAAAGAGCGATAAAGTACCTGAATGAGAACAACACGCTAACCTTCTGTTGAGAGGACAACAAGTCCAGTCAGGCACAGTGAATCACAGAGATAAATCACAGCCGTGCTTGAAACTGCCATCACAGGCTTCTCTACAAGTGTGTGGGCAACAATATCAACAGATGTGGAATTCTGGGTTTCGGCTACCAGGAGAACTACCACCACCAACAAAGCAGTGCTGCAGAAGTCATTGCCCCAACCTGCTGCACCCAGAGCCACAACAGCTGCGCTCGCAGGGGCTTCAATTTCACATTACTTTGGCACCTGCAAGTCTTTCACATAACTTCAAATAATTTCCAAGAACTCTCCAGCATTTTACACTGAGCTTACTTCTCCACCTTGTTCATTTTAGTCTGCTAATTCAGGTGCACAACAAATAGTCCCCGGTTTTGAGCTGATTAGCTGAAGAGCCTTAATTAAAATGCCAGTTAAAATGATAGCGCAATTACAGGGATGTAAGCATTGACAGTTTTCCCTGAGCAATGGGCTTTTACAGCTAAAGGTAATGATTACATTTCTGCGGGAAAAAAAAATCTTCATCCTGAACTACTGCCACCCAGCAAAGTACTTGGAATGCGTACATCAGACTCCCCCAGAAAATAATATTCTGGACAAATAGTTCTTCTAGGGGCAGCCAGAACTCTGAGCAGCATGTCGCTTCCTCGGCTTGTGGAATTCAAGGAAAATGCCACCATAGACATTGTACAATAAAGAGAGCTTTGATTTCTCTGCTCAGATAATGTTGGCTCCTTTAATGCACACTATTTGTGCCAAAGTAAATTTTAGTAGGGATTTAAACAACCTATTGAGTACTGATAACAATGCAGAAGAAATACTGATACAGACTGCAAACTAAGAACTCTGCTTTACTTTGCATCTGTGCAATTGTTTGCAGTACTTCTATACTGTTGGCCTTTAACCAAAACAGGGATACGTCCAAAGCATCATTATGCAATGACCAAGTGAATTAGTAACTTCCGACACTTTAGATGTGTTGCTGTTCAAGGAGTGTATTACAAAAGGCATTGGACAACCTGTATGAAACCACCAGCTCACCCAGTGCCGGCCCTGGCAGCATCACTGCTTGTGCTCCCATCACAACTTTGCCCTTGGCCACCTCATAAAACTGTACAGGTGCAGTTCTGCTCCCCGCATACCATCAGTACCCACCTGCACCACTTGTTCATCCTGGAAGAGCACCCAGAGGCTGGAACGTGGACCTACCAATTTCATTTCTTTAAACTCAGGCACACACAACTCAGTTTACTGAGAGAATGCTTTCATTTCAGACTATGTTATTACATATACGTAATAGGGAAATGCTGCAGTTTCTAAGGCCATCCATGAATCTGCCTAAGTTCAGCAGTGCTGGGAGAATGGAGAACCCGGCACTTTACGTTTTGGAATCCAGTATTAGGGACCACATCACCCCAGTCTTCGGTATTAGTAATACTACTCATTGAATTGAATTTGCAGAAAACGCACTTGATGGCAAACTGCTAATTAAAAGAAAAGGTACATGGCTACAGCTATTGTACTATTGCCACCTACAGGTATTCTTCTCTTCCTTAATTACAAAAAGTAACACAGAGAAACACACTGCCCTGACATTCTACTCTGATAAACGCTGCTATTCCCATGTTATTCACTGAAGATGCAACATCACCAACTCTCCAGCTACAGGATACAATTGAACATCTACTGTCAAATTCAGTAAATTGCTACTCACCCGAACGTGGAAAATCTTTGAAAAGTGGAAAAAAGGGTAAAAATAAAACTTCTCTTTTGTTAGAGAAAGAAAGAAAAAAAAGCCTCTCTTTCCATTTGTAGTGATCAGATAGTAACTCCTTATATAGGTAGCTCCCACCGGCGGTCAAGGACACACTGCAGCACCCTGCCAGCAACAAGGCATGCCATCAGGGTGGCAGAAACCCTAAAGCTGAATCTAGCTGCAGCTGTGCTCAATGAGGAATTGGAGGTTTGGGTAGCTTCAAGCCACAGCTCAGAAAACCAAGCGCACAGCTGCCGCTGTGCCTTCCTTTGTTGCTTTGTCTAAGAGGGGGAACAGTACCCTGCCTCTTTTTAAGAAAACATACACCTGCATCGTGCGGGGTGCCACACAGAAGTGGTGAGCAACTTCTGTAAATGCGGAACTTTCTTATCTTCAGTTGGAAATTTTTTTTCTTTTTCCTTTCTCTTAAAAATAGGTAGTCACAGTCTGTAGTGGTGACTATAGAGCCTGCTGAGTGAAGAATTTCTACGAATAAGTCAATCACAAAGGTTTCTGAATGAAGTCCTTAAGCTCATCTGAATTCCTGTCTTTGTTACCAGCACAGTTATGTCCAGGTGAGCTTGCTATCTGCACATGTCACAGGTAAAATAAAAGAAGCTGTGAGTGCCAGCTATTTTGTGAAAAGCTGAAGAAACCAAAATATTAGTAAAAGTGTATAGTCTGAGTAATAAAGTAAAATGCTTGTGGCACATTTTGGTCTTATCATTAAGCACAGAACTGAAATGTGTTTAGAGTGCAGAGACACCACAGCATGTGAGGACGGGTATGATAGCTGGTATAGAAGAGCCTGAAAACTAAAGAATATGGCTGTCTTGTTTTAGAAAGCCACTTTAAAAAAGTGGTTTTCACTGAAAATAAGGATACAATTGTTACAGGGCTTCCTGGCTTTACACGAGTGGATAGGTGCCGGTACTGACAGACAGATGAGTGCTGCTATTTGGGAAGGACAGACACTCAGCACAGTTAAGACTCAACTTCAACTTCAGCTATAGCTGCCCCACACCATGTTAATATTCTGTATATTCACAACATTACCAGCAGAGCTAAACCACTGTGACTAACACCTCAGCTATAGCTGAGGCTTGTAATTATTTCAGAGCCAGAGAGCCATGATGTATCTATTCTGAAAACAAAGTTAGTTAACATATGCACGTATACAGAATACAAACAATGCTGATATCTCTGTCTTTCATATTAGTTAATCACTCTGGTCCAAATGCAGATATTCCTTTTGTCTTGCCTTTTGTCATGTGTATGTGCATAAGAAGAATTATGAGCTGACAAATGAAACACAAACACCACTTAAACACCACACACTGGATAATCCCAATCAGGTGTGAAGCTCTGTGCATTAAGGTACAAAATATATCTCTGTTCCAACAGTGGGCATCTGCAAAGCACTACCAACTCAGCAGAGAAACAAGCTCTGACTACACAAAGAAAAATTAAAGAAATCCCTTGCTGCAAGGACCTGTGCTTTCACCCGCATGCTCTATTATTGTAATAGGGATGTTTCTTGTCATTGAGGCAGATAAAATCTTATCAACTTGGCCTTTGGCCTTATGAGAGAAAAGCAGAATATTAACCTTTAACACAGTTTCACTTCTACGTTTGTTCAAAAATATTAAGCATTTAACCTTCAAAATAATTTAATTATAGCTGTGAATCATAAGCAGCACATACACTTGGAGCATGCACTCCTTTTGATCAAGAACATTTTCGGGAGATTGTGTCAGAGCTGTTTGCACAGAATTAGTCTTTTAGATACAACACTGCATGAGTCTAAGAGAGTTAGGAGCTTCAATCCTATCATCAAAGTATCTTACGAATTTAAGGGCTGGATTTGTAGAGATTCACAAATACAAAGCCATCACAAAGTATCTGTTTAATTCATTAGGCATTAAGGCTTTGGCTCATTAGTAGTGATAGCTCAGCTTAGAAGAATTCTCTGCTGCAACCATCTGCCCCTTTCAGACACCATCCTCCCTCCCGGCAGAGCTAGCTCAGCATCTGGCAAGGGAGATGCCCTCTCACTCAGCTGTGTTCGCGCACCTTAATGTCAGTTTGGGTCGTTCCCAGTGCATCCAGATACCATTTAAGAAGATGTAAGACAGCTGTATGATTCGCCAAGCAATCCCCTCCACAGTGGCAGGAATCTTTGAAACGGAGCTGAGTGAAATGCTCAGGGCCAGGGTCACTAACACAGCCTTCCCATGAGCTATCCCTGTCTGCGAGTTGAGGTCTCAGTGGCACTCAGACAGCAGCACAAGTTCAATTGCAATTAACAGGGACCTACGCTCCCTGGTATCTATGTCATTGTCAAATATGAGAATTAATAACAGCTGAAGTAAAGTTCCCTTGACCTTGTCAGCCAATGCAGACATGACCTGCACTTCTAATTCACAGTTGTTTGTTTTACAGCAGGTCATTATTCTCATTAATAGCTAAGCTGTTGGCAGATTCCTTGACATTTTGGATGAAAGATCAATCTGGATTTAATAAAGTGATCAAGAGGAAAGAGGTTATAATTCTTTTTCTAAAAAGTCTGCCAAATCAACGGCGTTGTGCAGACTGACATCATGATAAGTAGTAGCTTATTGATACAGCAGTCCATTTGTTAATCAGGGTGACATAATGCAGCTCCTGTCTGGCAAGGCCAAACAGCGCTGCAGGTCCACCAGCAGGACGCCAGCACAGCGTCCTTTCAGCCAGAAGCTCGAGGTAAGCACATTTTAAAGTGATGTATAAGTAAGGGGTGAGGGGACTTACACGGGTTTATTTTCAGCTGTGGACAGAGAGGTTCTTGTTTGATGAACAAGTGCAGGACTAAAGACAATATAAACAGCCAGGTTCAGGAGCTTCTACCTTTCCATCCACAACAGTCAGAACTACTAAATCTGACCAGTGTCAGATCTGAATGTACGCATTTTAACTTCTTGCTTCCCAGTAACTGTGATTTGCAGAATCACAGAATATCCTGAGCGGGAAAGGACCCACAAGGATCAGAATCCAACTCTTGGCTCCATACGGTACTACCCAAAATTCAAACCCAATCTCTGAGAGCATCATCCAAACGTTCCTTGAACTACAGCAGCTTTGGCGGTGCCCTGGGGAGCCTGTGCCAGTGCCCACCACTCTCTGGTGCAGAACCTGTCCCTAACCCCCAGCTGCCCCTCCTCTGACACAGCGCCGTGCCGTTCCCTTGGGCCCTGTCGCTGCCACAGAGAGCAGAGCTCAGCGCTGCCCCTCTGCTCCCTGTGAGAAGCTGCAGCCACCATGAGGCCTCCCCTCAGCTCCTCTGCTCTGGGCTGAGCAAACCAGTTTTGAAGTTTTGCCTTTCCTTTGTCTCTCCCATTCTCTGACACACGTAGCATTCCTGTCTCCACATTCACACAACCTTCACACTGCTGAATAATTACACATTTCACTCTGGGCACATCCGATTGATCCCAATGCCATAGCAGGCACACCACTTTCTGTGGCTTAGTGCAACTATGCAGGGCACCCCAGGCACCCACTGGCACTGCCAAGAGCAGGCTCTGGCACGAGAGCAGAGTTCAGTTCCTGACTGTGCCACATCCTGCGGCAGAAACATCAGCTAGCTTAAGTCCAGGCTGAAGAAAAGTGACAAAAAGAGTGACAGAAATTAAGACAAACTGCCTTTAGGAGAACTGGGCCCAGAGCTGCTCAGGCAGCTGATGGGAGGACACTGGAAACCAAGGCTCTGTGCAAAAGCCCAGTGGGCACAGATGGAAAAGCTTGCTTCAGAGTGCTCGGGTCAGGCCTCTGCCCCCTGCTTTAGAAGCTCACCTTGAAGGGTGAAGCTCACCATGAATGAGAACACACCTTGCACACGGAACAGGAATCACGTTGGTAGAGAAAGCCTTTCAGCACAGCACAACCAATGCTGAGGCAATGCTTAAGTACGTGCAAGGAGGAGAAAATGGGAAACTGCTGAAAACTGTTTCTAAGATAACGTCTTTCCTCTGTGACCCCCCAGAAAGTGAACTTTCACACCAGATTGAATCAATCATATGTTGCTGTAAGTAACTGAATATTTATCAAGAATGATATCAGAAGTAAACACAGAAGATCTGAAGTTTCCAAAGCCTAGCAACATTCACACTGGAGTATACTGAGAATTTTTAAATTTAGCAACTGAAAAGGATTTTGTGGAAATGTCTTCTAAAATTGTACATTTGAAGGTAGTAGCAAGATGCATTAGCACGTAGTAAGGCATGAAATTGCCTCATAAAGGAAATAGCTTTTGAGAAACACAGTCATAAACATCACAGTGAAATTACAGATAATGATTGGTATTTTTGTGCTACTTCACACAGCCTGCTCTGACACTTGTGCTGAGCAAATGAGTAATGAACTTGACTCCAACTTCTGAAACCGAGAAGAAAGGAAGTACTGTGTTATCCTAGTTTGTCGTGCCTTGGTACATACAGAGATGAAGTGTGTGCCATTTTGGGTTACACCTAAACTGACAAAAGCCGTTCCCTTCTTTGGAAAAAGGCTCTCTGCAGCCTGCAGCATTGCAGTACCTACAATAGGTGAGCAACAGCCCAACCAATCAATCAATCATGTCTGTTCCCTACCGATCGAAAAAGCTTCCTGCTGAGTGTGACACATGATGATTTTTTTAACCTACGCCTCTTTACTGGCTAAGGCCCTCACCCCTCAACTGCATGAAATGGGATAGTTGCTCCATCAAGCAAAATGGGGATTTAAAGTGCAACTGTGAGTGAAGAGGTTTGGGAAGAAGTCTAGGAACATCTGAGCTATTTCCTCAGCTGACTCAGATAAGGTTGAACTTGAGTTGCTCTCAAGAGCTCACAAGTGGATCAAATGGGAGCAAGTGGCAACTTAAGCACAGTAATGGGTGGAAAAATTATTCTCTATGTAGAGGTTATAAGAAAAGCTTGATTTGGTTTAGTTTGGGACAGTGGAGTTGTAATGGTGGGAAGTACAATTAACTAATGCTCGTTAGCCATTAACAAGCGCTCTACACCTGCAGAGAGCTCTTCAGTAGTTAGATACAGAGAGTCATTCTACACAATAGTCCTGTCTCATATGCATTAGTCTCATTTTCTTGGCAATGGAAATTGAGGCCTTCAGATGAGATATCTCAAATTACAGTCAATTATCTTCTTTGCAGATGGCTTACCAATAGGCATGTGATGAGCCAACAACAAAATTCAGCTGCAATTCTTTGAGTCTGTGACTTGGGCTCATCTTGTAAAAAATCCCTCTCGTGGATTAGGAAATGCAGGAATAAATAAACCAATACATTTTCACTGAGAGGCTGGAAACTTATCAGAAGTCAGCAAAGCAGCCTTTTGCAAATAGTGCGCTCGTAGGACTTCCAACCATATGTTAAAGCTCCCACACAAAGGAAGTTTCCTTTATCTGAACTGCCAAAGAAAATGCAAATACACATGAAAAGTTGTGGAGAGCTGTAAGCCTACCTCAAACAGCCCTATCTGATCCACACTCCAGAAGAAGCCAAATGGCTGCTGCAGGGTGGCTAACAGCTAAACTTGCCTTCAGCCACTTCGAGCTGACAAATGCATGGGCTCACTCACCATCTCCAGCTACTTTTCTGCCATATGCCCGTGGGCTGCCAGTGTGAGAGGCAGACCTGACACCTGAGCTGCCTAATGTCACCTATGAAAGAATGCTCTGAGGCATGTGGAGCCTATCTGGCTCAGATCACCACAGGAAACTTCAACATAAATTATTCTAGTAATAAGTAAAGTCTCAATTGCTAAAATGCCTGTTCTCATCAACCAGCCAATTGCCAGGATTCTTGAAATCAGGTGTGGGGACAGAGAGAAGCACATTCCTTCACCTGCACATAGTTATCACAGCCTCTTCCCAAGGTCTTTGTTTGAAGAAGATCATATCTATCTAGCATTTACCACCCTAACAAAATAACCAGCTTCAGGGATAGTGCTTGCCCTTTCAAGAACAAATCAAATACAAAAAAAGAGAAATGACTAATTACTGTCCCATTAAAACAACAACAGTTACACAAATGTCATCAGCTATACCTAATTTTCAATAAAACCTAGAGAAAACAATTTTTGCTAACTAAAGCTCACAAAAGTCAAAGACCTTTCCTATAATCAGTGCATCTGGGAATGGAGAATACTAATTCATTCAAGACAGTTTGACATATCTAAAAAAAATCCAACAGAGAACAATTTGGAGATCTTCAGTACTTTAAAATTCCCAGTAAAAGTCAGGTCCTATTACTCTTACCAGCCTTGGTAGCCAGTGACTAAGTTCTACTGAGATTTGAGAACAGAGGTAATTTTGCCACCCACGTTAAAAAAAAAATCCATGGGACTTATAACATCAAAAATAAAGTTACCTGTAGCAGGTTTGGTTCCTGTTTTTTCTAAAGGTATCTCAGTTTTTGAGAAAAAGCTGGCTTTCTTCAGCCTGACAGGCCTCCTGCTGTTCTGCCAGATTGTCCCGTTTTTGCTCTGAAATTTTTTTTAGTCTTCTGAAATCAGATTATGTTCTCCATGCTGCAAGATTCCTACTGGGTTCAGGGAAAAATACATACAACAGACCACTTAGAAATTCCTCAAGGCATATACTAAATATGATACCTACTGCAAATCTCAGCATAGGTCCAGATCTTCTCAGTTCCTCCATAACATTAAAGCTGTCATTGCTCTAGCCATCCAAGTCTTGCGCATCTGCTCAGAAACCTCAGGTGCAACAGAAGCAGGAAAGCTCGATGACCACCTCTTCCTCATAAGCCCTCTTTGCAAGTTGCATGTGGTTTGTGCGTCCTGTCCTTGGCAACCTTCCCTCCAGCCTACCCACTTCCACCAGAGCCACGCAGCAGCTGCTGGCAAGCACGCAGGCTGCTGATGGAGAGTCGCAGGAGCAGCACGCACACATGTATAAGCAGGAGAGCTGATATGAAGTGAAAGTGTTCTTGGGGGTGGGGAAATCAGGTTTTCTGTAGAGTCAACACATCTTGCTCTAAATATTCACTTCTCAACTTCCCCCAGTTCCAGAAGAGAGCTGGTGGACTTCACATGGCTGGATGGATCAAAGAGCATGTGTACAACACAACCAAAATGCCTAAGCTACCAGCCACCTGGTTGATTTTTTTTTTGTTTTTTTTTTGGTTTTTTTTGTTTTTTGTTTAATAGATTTCACCAAGTCTTAGCTTGGTTGATTGAAAGGAATATATTTGAGTGTTGCATGCAAAGCTGACACCTTTCACTTGTTCACATCCAGAAAAAGGAAGTAAGACTGTAATACAAACTGAAAGGAAATGGTTTTATCACAGATGTGCTCTTTTGACCACTGCCTTCACATTTCCCACAGGGTGGGAGCACACCACACAGCATTAGAGTACAGTAAAGGGTTTCAGAAAAGAGTCAGGCTAAGTAACTCAACACAGTAATACCGTGTGGATCTTCAAGGACTAGATCTAGACTGCAGTTTATCAACAAATGCTATAATAGAGTTCTTGCACATAATTACACTGCTGAGTTTCTAATATACACTATTCCTCATCCTTAGCCTAATGACTTTTCAGCAGAACAGAAGCAGCTTCCAAAATGTGCGTCATTCAGATGATGTACAAATCTTTGTTAGGATAAAATAATCAGGTTTTAAATCAGAGAAATATATTCTCGATTTACTTAAATCATGATGGTAAAAATCGATATAAAATGTGATGCAAACAGGTAGAAAATTAGAAAGATAATTGTGTTTCACCTTATTTCTGTAAAGTACAAGAGTAATTTCTCTCTTGACATTTTCTCCAATCATTCTTCTATTTGGCCATTGCAGAAGAGTTCCCCAGGGTTACCAGAACCCCTCTGTGTTGGATTACAAACTGGAGCCAGCTACAGAATCTTGACGGGGGTCAGAATGTACAACTGCAAACCACTATTGCTAATTTTAGGATTTATTCCCATGCCCTTGTGCAGGCTGCAGTCACTTTGACAAACAGTTGGAAAGCGGCTCTGAATGCAGTAAGGAGCTCTGTCTTGTAAACACTGCTTTTCTTACATTGCACTTGTTGATAAAGAGCAAGTAAATCCCTGCACAAACAACCAGACAGTAAATTCAAGTTATTACTTTATTTTCTTTTCAAGGACAGAAAACACTGCACCACTGTCACAAAAGATAGAGTAGGTTGGACTGTGACCTTCCCTGCACCAAGAGTAAGAGTTCTCCAGGCACATAACAGAAGCAGGTAATGACCATCTTTCTCTACAGTACTTCCACACGGGGGCCAAGTAATCAATTTTTGAAAGGGACTGAGTAGAGCTGAGGAAGAGGTAGTTTCCTCAACTCCTCAACAAATACAGATAGCAATACAAAGGCAAGCAGTGGCTGCAATCCTGCACAGTCCTCCAAAGGGGACCATGCTGTTGCTTTGTGGTTCCTTACTGTCATTTACTTGTCACTCACTCCTGTGTTGTGTCCTACCACAACAACAAGCCTTGTCCTCATGGGGAAGAGTAAACCCAGACTTCAAAAGGGCCATTTATAGTAACTTTGCTCTTCTCTTGTCCAAGGGGGTCCGTGGGCCAGCAGGCCCTGACCCCTCGATGTCACTAGAGAGCTACGTGCATCCTCCAGCAGCACATACGCAGATGCTAGAGAGGGCTCCCATGGCAGTCCTGTCAGCTCCCATCATTTTATCCAAATTTCCTGATGTTTGCACTTTCTCAAAACTCCCAGTCCTGGAATGGTAAAACTAACTGAGATTCTCAGCTTTCATATTTTCCAATAGTGCAAATTTGTGATTACAATGAAAAGCTGAAAAAATCTGTCAAGAGTGTCACCTGACAACTCATAAAACAGATGGCAAAGAAAAAAAAGTCACTGCTTGCAATCGCATTACTTTGGGAGGTCTGACTCATGGCTGCTAAGTACAGGAGCTGGCAGGTGGGATGTAGACCACCTCAATGCTGCCACAAAGAGTTGTGCTTTGTGCTCCCAAAACCTGATGTAGCAAAAAATTGATTAATACTGTGGAGCGCGTTGGCAGAAACAATTCACTAACATTACAAAGTTCAGCTAAGCCAGGAACTGGGCTCTTTCTACAGCAGCCCAAGGAGATCACTGTCTCAGCAGTTGCTGAAAAGGAGTAACAGATGAGGCTCTTCAAAAGCAAAACTACTTGATTGCTTTCCTATTTTCTGACTCTGATTCTGTGAAAAGAAATTGTTGAAGTTGCTGAAAACCGAGCAATTGGAAAAGCCAAGCCAAGGGGCAATTAATCTCAGGCGTTGCTGCAACTGCTTGAGTAGTTCCCCAGAACTCCCCTGCTTCCAGCCATTGGATAGTGACAACTTGCAGAAAAATGTATTTAGAAAATTCATTAGTAACAGTCCAAGTCAGTTGTAGCTTTGACACAGCTCAGTGTTAACCTTCCAATTAAAAGATGCCAAATCTAACTAGGTCCTTGAAGTATCTGTGAATTATATGTGTTTGGGTTAAATACTAGAGGCACTTTTATTTGGTTTTGTTGTTCTTCAGCCACTGCTTCATTTAAGGCCATTTAAATGGCAATGCATTTTGGGATTTTTTATTAACACCAAAGTAGACACTAGAAAACACCTTTATCAAAGATAGAAAGTGCTTCTTGTATATTTAGGAAATAAAGGGATTTAAGACATTGTAAGCCACAGTTCTATGATATAATAATTCTAAAAAGATGACCTTTGAGAGACTCATTCACAAGACGCCCACCTGGGAAACAGCATCCAACTATTCTACTTGCTCTGGGGAAAGAAAAAAGGGGAAACATACCACATGCCCCAGCTTATTTAATCTTTCACTGAGTGGTCCTGAATTTTCTAATGAGCGAGCACTTCACAGATCTGTTTGACCTGATGACACTCAGCCTTTCCATTCAAACGGAAACTCTGACATATGCACACACTTCCCAAAAGGACAGAGGAAACATGCTTATTTTATCGCGGTATAGCTGGTTTCAACAGCAGACCTGCTGGGTCAGTATGGTGATGAACAGTTAATTTGCAGAAAAACAGTGCGCTTTCAGTTGCCCTGGGAAAAGCTGCGAGTCAGCCAGAAAAGGGTAGGCCATCTCCCTACCCTTTTCCCCTTTCCCCTTTTCCCGGGACGTGGGCCCTTGGGTCCCCCGTCCCCTTTGTCACGGAATCGGGCCTAACGCCCGTAAACCGTTGACACTTGTGCAAAGTTTTGGTTGAAATTAATAAGGTCAAGTATTTCTAAAACAATCAGTTTAATGTATTTATGTCCAGGAGCGTTCATTCTTCTGGCTAAGTTCACAAGAAAGTTAGGCAGCTTCCACAAAACTAAGGCGGGGGGTGGTGGTATCACACTCCCTTATTGGCAAGCAGCTAGTTAGTCTCCTAAAGGGATTAAAAGAAAATGCACAATTCACAGAAACCTAGCAAAAAATGGGAGGGAGCTGAAAAGCCACAGAGCTGGTCCTGCCCTGAGGACCTGCCAGCTATGCAGCGCTTGGCAGCCGGCTGCTGACAGGAGCACATGTATTCACCTCCAAGACCGGTGAAAGGCCAAAGGCTGCCGGGCTCTGGGCATGAAGCTTTGCAGAGAAGGAAACCTTTGATCAGAAATGCACGTGTGAGTGAGTGACAGCTTGGAACGAGGTGCCCGGAGCAATGTTTGTGTCAGAAGAAGCCCACGCAGGCACAGCAGGAGGTGACAGGTGGCTTTTGGTGCCGGGGTGGGAGCGAGGACGCTGCCAAGGCACTCAGGGAACTGGGATGTTAGTGCAGTTCTGCTTGTTTACATGAATGTGCAAAAATACCTGATTCCACTGCGAGTTTGGTTTGTTTTTTTCTCCTCTAGCTGGAAAAGCTGACGCGTACAGCCCCCACAGTACTGCCAGGCTCACGTCCCGTATGGGTGCTTCCCACAGCAGCACGCATTTCTACACACTGCTGTCACCTGCTGCTGTCTGTGTGAACAAATACCTGATTGATGGAGGAAACAACACGCACAGCCTTTACACTTAGCTGTCAAATGGTCTGGGTGAGATCGAGCCCCTTAAAATCCCATTAGGCTCACTGCAATGTTGAGAAATACCAGCACTGCGCTCTGCACACCTGCCTCGCAGGAGTGGCAGATGTCAGCAGGCAAGTCAACGATCACTAGAGGCTGGTGGACTGCCCAGCACCAGCACAGACCCACAGGAGCAAACCTGCAGTTGGCTTCACCTTGGGAAACACACGGGACTTGTGCGCCAGCGCAGCCCACCAAGAATAGCGTAGGTTACAAATAAAAGACCACAAGTAATGTTCGGAAGTAAGTCTTCACAGCCAGGGGGCAGGAACAGAAGGAGACAGAAGAGTTTAAGGTCACTTTTGTGGAGACAAATCCTCTGGTGCACCTATCTGTGATCACAGCTACAGCTGTGACCTACCGCTGTGATCCACAGTGGAAATCCCGATGTGCCACGATATAGTCTGCTTCCTTCATCAGACAGAAGTAATTAAACAGAAAAATAGACCTAAGCAAATCAAAACCCAAAAATATCTGCAGACAGCAATGCTGTCATTTGTTTGCAGGCTGTGTGCGCCTCAGACTGTAATTCAGTCCTCTTAAAACAAACCAAGCAGCGTAGCAAATTGCTATCACGTCACCTCTTACACGCCTGTTGACCTGGCAAAGTACAAAGATGAAACTTTTCTGCTTGCTGGAAAGCACATTTCCTGCAGGACGCAGTTCATGGTAATTTTTCATTCTGTCAGCTCTAAATGAAATTAGGGAAAAATGCAGCATTTAAAAATATTTGCTCAGCACAAACGTTTTGAAATGCAGATATATGCATGTAAAGAACTTTCATACAATTAAGAATGAGTAAATACAGTCTAACACACTGCAGAAACTAGGTTCAGCAGCACGGCTTTGCTTCTGCCAAGTTAGGCTACGATAAAGAACACTGACTTTCCTTTTCTGTACAGAAAGTCCTGTAAGGTCATGGCGTCCAGTCAAAACAAAATCTCTAAAAGAAATAACTGTCAATGAGCCATTTTCTAACCTAGCCATCAGCACATTATAAGAAGCCAGCAGATGTGAGGCTCTGCAAGGATGACGAAGTGCCTCACTCACTGAAAATACCCTATCTGGCCCGAGAGCTGTCCTGCCCTGGCTGCTGCGAGACCTGCACCCTGCACAGCCAGCCACCAGCTGCTCGGAAAAGGAACCCAAGGAGCTCGAGTGCTTACTTGTACCTTCTCAGCTGTGCCTATATGGCCTGAGATCGAATTTCTCTCTTAACCATGCATATCCCAGTCCACTTAGGTTATACATGAGTATTTTTAACACTTAATGAAAAGAGTACTCAGTACGAAACCAAAACATACCGTACTATCGTTGAAGTGAGATGCTCTCAGTGCTGTACATTGCTCAGTTCTTTAATGGAGCAACTAAGAAGCAACTTAGAATATTATTAATTGCAAACATCATTAATATAGAAGTAATAGTGCATGGTGATAAATAAAACAGGTACCACAATTGATTGCATGCTTATTCTTTGCTGTATCTGGGAGTCTACCAGGAGCCACCAGGGCAGATGGCTGCCACCACTGCCTCAGGGTAAAGGGGACAGACATGTTGTGGCTATTTTTTCCAAGCCTGATTTATCTGCACCGAGCCAGCTCACTCTCTACTCTTCACATGATATTGAAAAATTTGTTCTGCTGCATATTAGCCATAAGAACACATCTTTTAATGCAGAGAGTGACACGCCTTTTAATGCAGAAATCAAGAAGAAATGAAAACCCATTCAGAGAGGACTCACGCACATCTACCACACAACACCGTAAGGGATGGAAAACAACTTTCTGCTTCCCTCTTCAATATCTCTTAATAGATTAATATAGGCTGCTTGCAAGAGTCCCCTCCGGTACTCATGCTCCACAAGAATGTCAATAACGCCTCAGGAGGAACGGTTTGAAAGGCAAATACAGGCACTGGAGGCAATATATGGGCAATTGATTGCGATGTGTCACCAGGAAAAGAGAGTATGAGTCAATGCAACTAGTGATACGACCGTATTGCAACCTGGCAACTAGACAGGCGGGCTCCCAGAGAGGAAATGAGAAGCAGCTGGAGTTGTCTCCCAGCACCACATCTATCCCCAAACGAGATTTTGTCTCCAAACAAAGGTATACTGGTTTGTCAGCACCCTGTATTCAATTCTAGAGCCTGCAGCAGCCCAAAGGGAGTCAGCAGCCTTTCCTTCACTTAAGTCACCCTAAGGCTCTTATTTTCCCCAGGTACAGCACCTTCCTATAGATTTCCAACGGCAAGGAAAGAATCCAAAGGGCAAAGTCTGCCAAAAAATGAATAGCTTCTCAAGACCGAGCCATAGCATGGGCTTGGTCTTGGATAGAATAGACAGCATAGAATGGGGCAGGATGGGTGTCTGCGCTGGCATCTCCTAGAGTACAAGAAAACAGAGAGGAGAGACATCGGGTCAGTGGCTCAGTGAGGCCTGGAAATATGTATCCATGTATGTGTTTAGAAGAGAAATGCTAAAAAGAGCTAACAATCTTCAGCAGCATTGCCTCGTAAGGTTAATAAGCATATACTTATTTTCCCAATGATAAAAGAGATTTTCACCACCAAACAAACAAAAAATTAAAGAAAAAAAAGCCCCCGGATTTCAATTCAGTAATCACAGTTTTAAGAGGATTTCTCTTCTGCTTTCATATTATTGTACACAAACGTCTATAGGATAGTTTTACCAGTGCTATTAATTTCTCACCTTTACCTACAGAAGAGGCCCATGTTCACAGTTAGAGAAATGAGGCTGTCATTGCTGTAGCTGAAGCCCAAGAATATCCACTTCCATTTTCCCCAGACTGCTTATAACCCCTTTGGTTTTTGTGGCTGAATGTCACAACTGTCAGCCACTCCAGGCATGAGGTCTCCTCTCTTCTGATGTCTGGATACGGAGTACCTAGAGAAGGGCTGACACATCCTGCCTCCATCTGCAGAATGTCCTTGTGTCTTCTCCAGTGAACATCGCCTGCAATCCTACAGACCACAGGGTCATGGCCCTGGAAGCGTTGTCCCATGTGCTCTCTGCTTGTGACACCCAGTGGTTTCAGCTCTGGTCAGCTGTATCTCAGGATGTACTTCCCTCATTTGAAATGTAGGCTTATGATGCCTCTATACAGAAAGGTGATGGTTATAACTATCGCTAAATTTCCTTCTGAAACATACCGCAAAAGACTGGAGCAGTGCACACATCAGAAACTGAAAATACATACATTTTCATAACATACATTGGAACACACGTTGAAAAGATGTGTCAGCTAATAAAATCCAGAAATGGTACTAAAATGTAAGTGCTAAATTACCGTGATTTTTACATTCCTGCCATTTTTAGTGCAAAGCATCAAAGCTCTGTAAAAAGACCAATGAATTAAGCTTCATAAAAATCATGAGATTTACATGGTAATTAAGCAGCCAGTATAGGTAAAACAATGATAAATTGTGTAGAAAAAATTAGATGCTGATATGGTTTTGGTATCTCTGAGTGCTATCAAAATATAAAGAATAATGAATACTATTTGCAATGTCATAATCGATTAACTGCACACTCTCACTCCTGAGATTTTTTCAGAATTAATCCTTGCAAGTGTTTTCTCTGTCTAAGAAAACTTCCCCTCAGACCTAGCTTTTTGAAGACTGACTCTCCTTTTGTTTTCTGACTCCATTTCTCTGTTTCCCTGCGATGATTTGCTCAGTGTGCACAGAAAGTGAGCATCCATGTTGGAGGTAGACTGCTGATTTCTGTTTTTCTAATTCTGCGCTCTGAGCCTTCCTTTCTAATGTAAATATTTTCTAGGACTCTGAAATCACAGATGGAAACTGCCTGTTTCTTATTTAGCTTTAATTGCCCCTCGTTCAGTCTAAGCCTTTATGCAGGCTGGTCTTGTTCTCTGCAGTATTATAGTCTTAAATGTCTCTCCTGCAGAATCAAGGACTGTGCCTTCAGTAGCTGCATGGATTCTTTTCTGAACCAGGCTCAGTGGGTTTCAAATGGAATATCTCCTGGTCTTGATTTAGAAGTGTAACAGAAAGCAAGTACTCTTTTAACAGCACCACTGAGAAAGAAAATGAGAATACAAATGTACTTGCAAATAAAACCTTAGGGCATTCAAAGAAGATTTCTGAAATATGCAGCTGCTACTCATTTAGAAAAGCTACATAATCTCTGATTAATACTAACTGCAGCCCGGAGAGACTACAGTCACTGGAGGGCCAGTGTTTTACTATTCATAGAGAAGATGCAAGCTGAGAGAACTCAGACATTAGCTACAGGGCTTAAACACTGTACATGCCAATGCTGACCTGAACTTTCATGAAATAGGGTCTCCTGTTGTCAGTCCTCCATAAGCATAAACCTGGCTATTTCCCAATAGGGTATGAGTAGTATTTTACTTCTTGACAATGAGTTCACATTTTTAGTAACAGTAAATGTTGCCTACATGACCTGTGTACATTCTGTCTGGTTTCTAAGCACAACCCAGCCAACCACCTGGCCCATGAGTGAGGCAGACACACAGTTATTTCAAGCCACCAGAAGGGACTACAGACCCCACATCCCTTAGCCTAGGACTGGACCATGGTCTCCATCTAAAGATCTGTTTATGTAAATACTGGTTAAAGTGTATCTGCTTAAGTCGGCACTGCTTGTTCTAAAAAACAGCGTTCTTGTACTCAGAGGCCTGCTGATTCATGATGAGAGAAACAAGCTATGCAACAAAAACCTGAACGTCATATCCAAAAATAGCCAGCAATTCAGACCAGTGCAGTAAGAGCATTGAAATATTGGTACTAATTACAGGCCAACAATTGCAGACCTTAGAGCTAAGAGTAGATTTCTGAAGAAAGCCAGAACAAGATGTACTCATAAAGACAAAGCACTGTGGGATGCTATAATGAAGATGGCTGCATCAGATCAGCCTCACACTGAGACCCAAGGAGAACCTCTTAAATCATTAGTAAGCTGCAGCATGTCATTATTTTAAATAGCTCTTGAAACGAACACAAGAGCCAAAGCACCTACAAATATCCCTCCTCAGTAATCTCTAGGGTTCAACTCTGGGCTCTATGATGCCAGAGCTTCATTTACAGGATTAGGCAGGCTAAAGCCAGGCACAATTAATAACTCAAAGAACACCTCCCCTGGCTTTGCCTGCCCTATCTGAAACAATGCTCCCGGAGCTGTCGCCATCTCTCCTCAACGTTATGCTGCCAGCTCTTTTGCTCCATGTCTCCTACTTAACAAGAGCTTCAGCACGCGCGTGTCAGCACAGCCCAGTGCTTTCAGCAATGCTGCATCACCATCCCCTGGTTCATGGTACGGACACAGCATGCAGAGGGATAGCCTGTAGTGCCGGTTAGTACTGCGTGCAGGAGGGGAGGAGAGCTGGGAGCACTGTGGGCAGGCAGACAGCCTGCCAGGGAATAGGAGGAAGCAAAAGAGAGGCTCAAGCAGATGAAGCATAATGGAAGATGGAAGAGAAAGGCAGGGTGTGTTTGCCAGGGCACTGCAGAAAGAGGATGGTCTCAAAACACAGAATTGTCAGCACTCTCAGAAGAACTAGGAGGAATAAAATCACAGGCTGCATGAGAAGGAAGTAAGAGATCACGTCCTGAAACAGGGCAGCTTCTTCAGTGCTTGGCTGCTCTGCTGCCTTGCTAACTGGGATGCAGAGCCAGGCACAGCCGCCAGTCACAAGTCTCAACTGAAGCTCCACAGTGCCGGGGGAACATGAATGGCTTCCCAGCTTCACCCTTCCAAGGGAGAAGCACATCCACTCACACACGTGCCTTCTGGTTGCCTTGCTCCCATCCTTGCTTTCTGGAGCAGCCAGATACAGGCCTTCTTGGCCTGCCATACTCTGCTGCTTCCCAGGATGGCCAAACATGCACCTGGCACCTGCCTGGGACATCAGCTTGTCCCTTGGGGAGCTTGGTCAGAGCACAGCCCAGCAGTACCTCCACTCAGACACTGAGGGACAGGGAAATACAGACAGTGATTAAACAAATGATTGCATCTTTCATCTGAATAAAGAAAATGACAGTTGTTGCTGGTATTCATCTGCCATTCGAACTGTGTTTTTTCCTTCTTTTATAAAGTCACCACCCAGTCCCCGTACCCTGCATTTCTCCAAGGGCAGTACTGTGGGCATTACAGCAGACTTGTAGAGTTCTCAAAATTCCCAGTATTATTTCAAATGCATTAGAAAGAAACCAGGTCCAATTTTACAGAGGGTAAAATGAGACACAAATACCAGTACCATAATACCCACCCATTTTGGTTTCATTCCACACAGAATTTAGTGCTTTTACAGCACTTACTAAGTGATTCTAAAGTGCATCTCTAATTGATATGGTTTGCAGTTGGATCACTCAGTTCTGCAAACCTTCAAAGGAGACAGAAAGTTCTCTGAGGAGCAGGACTAAGGTCTGGCTTCCTGAACTGCTGTCTGTTTGTCAGCCCTGACTTAAGCTTTTCCCAGAATTAGGACTTCCATTTGCCTGCTTTTGGGGGCCAAAAATGGTGGTCTACAGCTATGTGCCTGCACGAAAATGGGAAAGCCCTTGTCCTTTCCCTTCCAGGTTAGACACCAGTATGGCGTCCTGCATCCCACAGCCCTCTCAGAACATGCTTAGCTGCCTTCAGAGGGAGATTAACTCAGCAGCACAACGCAGGGACCTTCTTAACCCTTAGGCCAGCACAGGGTAAGGGACAGCATGGTTATTTCTGCGTTGAGACTTGTGCTTTGAAGCAGAGGGTCTGAAAGACAAGCAAACAGACAATAGCCAACCATTTTCCTTAATTTTGCTCTCAAAATGAATGACTTGATGTTCTTTTACTTAACTTCTAGACAAAGTATATGGAGAAACTCAGATACCCAGCATCATGATCTCAAACACTTAAAGGACTGCAAAGTTACTGGCATGGGAATACACGCCTTCCAGAGCATGTTCTGGTGCTCATGAATTTAAGATGAATCCCACACTAGTGCTGAAGAACTCGGTTCCTGGATCCGTGTTTCTGTATCAGCTGTCAGCACGGAAAAAAAAACAATACAACACTTCAAAGTTTTTAGCTCTTCTAAAGGAAAAGTGAAATGCAATCTCAGCACATCTGAAAGCTCAGAAATCATAAGACGAATGAAGAAAGACTGTTGGTTTTTTTGGTCAGTCTCCTGGTCTGGGAACAACAGCTAACCCAGCATTTTTTTTTTTAACGCTTGACATTAGCAGTTCTGCTATTTGCCCCAAAATACCACTTCTTCAGATTCTAATTATAGTGGCACTGTGCAAAGTAAAATGACAAATAGCTTAAAATGAGAGCTGGTCCTAACATGAAGAAGTAGATAAATATTGAATAAATGCTAATTTTACCTCCCTCCCTATACCTGCTAAAATTTGAATATGAAAAAATGGTATTTTCTGTATCATAGTTAGTAGACATTTTTCCACTACAAGAGATTATAACAGCACATTTGAATCCTGCTCGTGGAAAGTTTTTGTCCCATCACGAAGCACAAAAGTATACACTGAAGACAAAACCAGAAGTTGCCATTTCAATTCAGGACCTTTTTTGGCTACAACCTCAGATATTTTCAGCTTGCATATGGGGACAGAACCATTTTCTTTTTAAGCAAGGCCCTGCAAAGACTCTTGCACCTGCATAACTTTATTTGCATGAATTTTTTGTGGTATTTCTTGTAAGAAGTTACTTACTTGCCAAGGCAGATGTGAAATCTGTTTCTTGGACAGTGAGGAACACAGCATCTGTGTTCAATCAACACGAATAAAAAGAAACTGCTAAATCAATATTTTTGGCATGGAATGTTTTCTGGGAACGTTCACTCCTGTTGGAGCGGAGCACCCTTCTGCCTGACCAGGAAAAGCTGCTGCACTACCAGACGCTGAGCCAGGCATCAGGGGACCAGAGTCCTCCTATTTCTAGATGAGAAATGATCTACAACCTTAGGGGAGGCTTTCCAGAACTTTTGGTTTCTTGCTCTTTAAATAGTTTCCCTCCCTAATCAGAAAGCAGAGTTAATGACTTCTGCAGCATTCGCTATTAAGCTATGAGAAGGACCACATAAAAACAACTGTAGAAAACAAAGCATGTGCACTGCCCTTTTGATCAGTTTTTATCCCATAGTTGATAAAAAGTGTAATATCATTTACTGGAAACCTACTTGAGCGTTTTTTTAAGTTCTTTCTTGTTGAAAGATTTCTTGAAATAAACTGTTCCCCAAATGCTTGATTTATGGCAAATCTCAATTTGAGAAAAAAAGCAATTGGGAATGTTCAATCTATGCAGTTTTGACTTTTACAAAAGTCCTTAACTTCTCTACATGTAAAAATTTGAGTTAGCTTATGCTATGAAGTTAGGAAAGCAAAAGAAGAGGTCAAAACACTTTTATCAGTCTGATCTGAACTCTTTCTCCAAGACTGATGATTTACTGACATCTCAAAACTTTAAAACACAATTCAAAGTTAGCATTTTTAAAACTGGCATTTCAATTCATTTTGGAAATTCTGGCTCAGCTGGGGTTCAGGGAGCACTTTTGCAGCACATGTTAAAACTGATTTTGGCCCAAGGAAATTCCTGATCTGCTGGGTCCTACCAAATGTTTACCTCTCATTGTGTTGGTCTGTATTCAGCATGGTTTGAGAACTCACATGGGTGGCATCTGACCACAAGAAAGCCACTCACTAGACCAGAACTCTGCTCAGCACTGTGAGAAGGTGGACAATGTGCACTGGAATCCTGGGCATAGCACCAAACCCCACTCTGGACAAGGTGGCTGCGGCAGAGGACACCAAGGGCCCTGCAGTGATGCAGGGCCTGCTGAGCACACCCAACCCCAGCTCATCCATCTTGTCCCCACCAGCCCACACAATGTGAGTCATACCCTCAGGTACGGAAATGAGCAAATCAAATGTGAAACATCATGCAAAGGGGAGCACGTGGCACCTGATGGCTTGCAACATAGCTCTTCTTTAAAATGCCTGGGGAAGTTCCAGAGTGCGGGCATGAGATGGGATGTAGTCAACCTGCAGTTAGCAATGCAGTTAGTGATGTAAGCCAAAAAGGTCCTCCCTGGAAGAGGGGCTGCGGCCCAGCTGTCAGCTGGGGAAGAGTGCAGAGAAAACAAGTCTCTAGTTTTGTGTTCATGTCCTAGTGTATATAATCTTCCTATGTGCTACCAGGCTGAAATCAGAGTGGTGTCATGGTGTCATGAATGTCACGGCAATGTTGCCGGAAACGCAGGCAGAAAATACATGCTGCATTTCATCTCTTGTATGCCAGAAACCGTTCATGAGAATGTGGGAGCTGAGGGCTGAGGCTGTGGCCCTGCCCTGCCCGTAGAAATCACAGCAGGGGACAGGCGCAAGGCCAGGCCGGCAGTGGGAAACGGCAGGTACTGAGCGCAATTCCTCTCTCCTCCATCCACCTCGTATCTCGACAAAGAAAAAATGACGTGCTACCCGGTTTTCTGGGGGAGAATCAGGCTGCGGCAACAGCCTTCATTCGCCGCAATCGATAAAAGCGAAGCAACGCCAATCCGTGAGCGGCACGAGAGACGAAATCTGCGCTGAAAAAAACACCCAGGGAAAAGCGGCACACTGTGAGATTTCCCCACAGAGCAGAAGAACTACGTACGAGCTGCTCCACGCAGCAATAGACGCGCACTGCCGTGCCCATAGAATCTATCTGCCCCATTCCTCCCCCCTGCTTCCCTCACCCCGGCGCGGCCGAGGCGGGGCGGGCCGGCCGTGACGCGTTTCCACCGCGACCGCTGGCAGCTGCGCGGCCGCCTGCAGGCCCCCATGGCGGCGGAGGCGGCCGAGTACGAGGCGGGGGAGCCGCACACCTGCGCCTTCCGCGTGGGCGCGCTGGGCAGCGGCTGGCGGCAGTGCCTGCAGCCCCGAGACCTCTCGCTGGCGGCGGCGGCGGAGGAGGAGGAGGAGGAGGCTGCTGGGGCCGTGGCGGAGGAGCTGGGCTGCACGGTAGAGACGGTGGCCGAGCTGCGGGCCTTGTGCAGTGTTGATACGTTAGTATGTGCTGATAAAGAGAGGGACCCAGAAGCGATTCCTGAAGACAGCGGGCTGGAAACTCTTCGGTTTAGGAAGAAGGTGCTGCAGAGGCGAGAAGAAAGGATCGTTGTGGATCGGGCTTGCAGACAGGAAACGCTCACTTACGAGATGGAGTCACACGCCGCTGGGAAGAGGCCGGACGACACAGCAGACCTGGTGGAGGAGGGAGAGCTGCTCCTAACTCTGAACGTCTTCTATCCCGTCATATTCCAGAAGCACAAGGAGCACAAGCCGTACCAGACGGTCCTGGTGCTGGGCAGCCAGAGGCTCACTGAACTCAGAGACTCCGTGTCCTGTGTCAGCGACCTGCAGATTGGCGGGGAGTTCAGCAGCGAGCCAGACCGCGCGCCAGAGCACATCAGCAAGGACCTCTACAAATCTGCTTTCTTTTACTTTGAAGGCATCTTTTATAACGATAGCAGATACCCAGAGTGCAGAGATCTGAGCAGAACAATTATTGAGTGGTCTGAATCTCGTGACAGAGGCTATGGAAATCTGCAGTCTGTCAAAATGGAGGACTACACATTCAATGATTTGTCCCTCAGAATTGGCTTTCCGTACCTCTTCTGCCACCAAGGGGACTGCGAGCACATCATTATCGTCACAGACATACGACTTATTCATCATGAGGACTGCCTGGACAGGAACCTCTATCCATTGTTAATCAAGAAACACTGGTTATGTACCAGAAAATGCTTTGTGTGCAAAATGTATACAGCCAGGTGGGTAACCAACAAGGACAGCCTGGCACCAGAGGATCCTTGTTTCTTCTGTGATGTTTGTTTCCGAATGCTCCATTATGATGCAGAAGGCAATAAGCTGGGAGACTTTCTTGCATATCCCTATGTCGATCCTGGGATTTTCAACTAAAACTTACATGAGCCAGAATGGATTTGGTGGGCTGCACTGATAAAAGTGTTGCTCTAGCTGTTTAAACCACCAAGCAGCTTGGGCATTGACCATCGCATAGGGTTTGCGGTTAGGCTTTTATTCCTCTCCTCTGAGCAGGAAGGAGCCCTTTTGCATTTGAAGTGTTTTTGGTGTGCTTTTACAATCACAGATATAAGCTAGCATGGAAAAATATGCTCAGATGTATATTTTAATAAAGTACATTTTTCTAATATATTTGTAATACAGTACAGTAATTTGGAGATTAGACTAAGAATCTGGACGTTTTGAAGAGAGAGCACCCTTACAAAAGCAGATGGTTGGTGTTTCATGGGTTTGGGTTTTTTGTTTTTGAGAAATTTTGTGCATCCAAGGCTCTGTTAACTTTAAAGGATGAAAACATGTTCTTTGGGCATCTTACCTGGAAAACTGGTAGTTACCTCTGAACAAGGTTGGAAAATCACTGCAGTGATTAGCCTCCCCACAGCACTGGGTTGGAATTATGTTATCCTTAAGGTCCCTTCCAACCAAAGCCATCCTGTGGTTCCCAAAGAAAGCACTTGTGGGAGGAAACAGGGCAAGATGGAGAGAAGCTGTTATTTCCAGGGTTCTTTGGAAATTAGTAGAGAAGCAACATGTCTAAGGCATCACCAGAGTCTGTGGCAGAATTAGGAATAAAATTAACCATTTTCAGATGACCAGGCTATGCTCAGCTCTAAAACCAACGTGCACCTCAGTTCTGGAGCATTCCCCCAGGAATGCCCACGCCCCTCAGGACAGGCCAGCTGCTCCATCATGGGGATGTGGGCTATGAAACCCCAACGCTGGAAACCCCAGCCACCTACTGCACTTGTCTGGAGCACTGGAAGTAGCCTAAAGCAAGAACTCCATCTTATTTGCCTAATTGCTTATATTTTTTAAAACACTGTGAATAACTTCAAGTCTTCATCTCAGTACAAAGATGCAGAAAAGCCTGGTAGTCTCCCTAGTGGAAATGCGGAGCTGAACAGTATGTTTGTCTACAAGCAAATCCCACAGTAAAAGGTCTGACTCATAAAGTAATGAAAAAATTACTGTTAGATGCTATTATTTATTAGTTATAGCACAGTAGCGCTTACAGCCTAGGACAAGCTCCCACTGTGCCTGGCACAACACAAACACTGAGCAGAATACATAACCCAAGTGTTTTTATTTGCAGAGCCACTGCGTTATGCCTGATGTTAGTCTCTAAAAAATGCAAACACAAATGATATTTCCATCAGCACTAATGACAGCCGCAGTTACTCGTGCTGTCAGGAGGAAGGCAGCTTGCCCAGTCTGGGAGCACCATCCCTTCTCCCCATGGTGCTTCTGGCAGTTCATACTGCCCCTGAGAGAGCAACACAGGTGAGGGGCACCAGGGTTGGTATGCAGGCTTTTGCCTTGGCAGATATCTCTGGAATAGCAAATTAAGAGGCAAAGGTAACCCTCGATGAGTGCTAGCCTGAGAGGGGAGAGGATAACAATTAGAAGCAAACATGCTTATAGGCAGCAACCCTCAGGCTGTCCTCAAAAGCAACCTCATGTTCTCCAGGTGAGATGCTGCAGGACCTGTCAGCAGGGATATGACCAAAAGCAATGGTTTTGGCTGTGGGAGGGAGAGTGGATGCTGAGCTTTGGGGATGTCAGCTCTGTCATGCTGAGGGACGTTCTCCTTTGGCAGCTGGGAGAAGCTTCATTGCTGAAGTGATTTACAGTCACGTGAAAAGAATAGCATAAATACCACTGGGAAATTCATGGAGGATTCACACTGATGAAGAATATGATCCAGCAGGCTTTTTCTCTCAGTTAATTTACTGTTTGTATTATTTTATTATTTAGCCTCAGCTTTTGTCCTCTAAAGATAAATACTGATTTTTTAAGGTACCAGTGTGATCCAAAGCCCGCTGAGGTTTCCAGAAAGGCACAATTCACCTGGACTTGAAATGAAGCTGTAAATTTGAGAGAGGGGGCTTGGCTTTCTTTTTCTCTTCTCTTCTTTTTTCTTTTTGTTGTCTAAACTTTGGAAAACTAAGTATGGATTTTGCCAGCAGATTTTGTAGGTCCACTGCAACCATTTACACATTCTGCCATCAATCCCAGCATAATTCCTACAAGCCAGGTACTGGAAAATTTTTGCTCTTTTGTTCTGAAGATTTGGGGCATATTTATGTACAGGCTTATCAATGCCAATTAATATGTAACTGCAGATGGATAACTGTCCTTACTTTTCTTTTCCATAGCAAAACTAAAATATTCAGTAACTTTGTTTGAAGACATCACAGTCTTAGTCTGTAAAGTCAAAACAGTGGATAGAATTCATTCCGGAAACTGTATAAAAAAAGAAAGTAACCAAAACACTTCACCAAGTGTCCCATCAGTAATGCAGTCACACTGCAGTGTCACACAAAAGGGTCAAGGAGCCTTGCGGATGGTGTGAAAGGATCAGAAGTGACCATAAATTTTGTTTCCATTCTGCTCACTAGTGAAAACTACACAGATATTCCCAGTGACGTGGAATGCAAAATCTCTATTACTAGTGACATCAGCTAAATTCTATTTCTCCAAAAAGCACATGTTGTTCCATCTTCTGTATTTCTCCTCTTTCAAACTTCTAGTTTTCTGCATCTTGTTTAGTAAGGGCCTGGGTTAGTTGGCCAAGTTATCCTGACAACAAGCAACACTGCCAAGATCCTCCAGAAAGCAAGAGGAAAATGTTTTTTTTTCTTACAGCTCAGGACTGGTGAAAATTGGCTGGACTTGGGCAGATGAAACTTTGTGGGACATTTTGTGTTATGTGTTTACTTTTCCAGAAGAGGGCTATAAGCGTACATGAGTGTCAAGTAGAAAATTCATCATTTCAGTCATCTTCCTTATCTGCCTTTTTCCAGTCCTAGGGGAAAACAGTCAGACCATGACAGAGGTGCAAGGCCACCTGCACTGACTGCCTCAGAAAGACTTGACAGCTAGGGAACAGTCACCCAGGGGCTCTTCCTGACAAGCACTCCAGACAGCTGAAGTTGAAGGCTGTAAGAAAATCTGCTGAAGGGAAAGCCACACTTAAGGTCTTGTTATCTGCTAGTGGATTCCTTCCTTTTTCCTGAGTATTTTCTTACAAGGCTAAAAATACTTCAATGTTGAAAGCCCTTAATAAGGGAGATAAGGTGACACCACACCAAATCCTGTAATGCAGGAACTGCTTGAAGGAGTAACAGCAACACAAAGGTCTAGTTAACATCGTATCCTTCACTGAACTCAAAATAGCACCTAAGTTAGCACATCAAATAATGGTTTGCGTTAAACACAGTGCTGATGAAGTCTCTTGGCTTTCTGTACATACAGCTGCACATTTTCACTGGTTCACATAAGCTGAGACATTTCAGAGCAGCAAAGACCACAGCGTGCTGTTCTGGTGTGCTGCACCACACAGGGCGCAGAAACCACCCAGGAGCCCCCATGGCGGGGAGACGAGTTCTCCTGAGCCTCCTGACTGACCGCTGACCTCAGCTCATTGGTACTTAAGTAACCCCCAGGCCTGAGGGATTTGCAGCGAGGCCAGCCTACCTCCACTGCAAGGACCTTCACCCTGCTGGCACAAGCTGGAGGTGCCAGAGAAGGAACAAGAGGGAAGCCCTGCCCCCCTTGGGAAGGTGTTCCATGCTTTGCGTCTCAACATCTGACTTCCCTGAGGTGTCTCACCCCTCAGCACAGATTCTCCAAGGTGCATAAATTGGAGGAGAAGGTCTAACTCCCAGTCTGTTGCTACTACTGACTTAAATCACGATGCGAATCTCAACCTGGAGCAGTAGCAGGCTGGAGAATAACCCAGCATACCTCTAGCCCCAGGAATGAAAACAATTCATGTATGGTTTTATGAGCACAGTTCCAAAGCCAGAGGGGAGCTGCTGCCTTTCAGACTGCATGACTGACAAAACTGCACTGAAATGGATGCAACCACTACAGACTCCATCTTCCCACGCTAGGTCAGGGGAAGCCAAGAGCAACTGCTCACTGATATTTGCAATAACACAATTACAGTACATTACAAAATCCAAGCACAAATCAGGCTACTTTCTCCCCAGGGATTTAATAGCCTCCTTTTACCTATATGTTTATAGCACACCTGCTGCATTACTAATTACTACTGATAATTATCCCTTCTAGTAGGGTGGGATCCTATTTCTTAAATATCTTCCTGCTAAGAAAACTCTTGGATGACTTAAGACAAAGCTGAGGCCTTGCAGCTTTCCTTCTCACAGTCAGGTAAATCCCACGGTGGTTTCCTTTCTCCCATCTACAGCAGTGGACAGTCCCCTCCTCGTAACCTTGCCTGACTGCTGCATGTGTCGCCCATGAAATTTCGCTTGTGCTCATCCAGGTCACTGAAGTAAACTCCAAGCAAACAAGCATGCCCCATAGAAATAAAGACAGATTATTGAAGCTTATCCAGTAGCACTGACAGTGCAGAAACCAAAGCAGCTTTGCCGTGTCCCATCTGTACGGTGCAGCCTGTATAACCTTTCCCAGTGGAAGGAAAATTGCAAGATATGTGAAGCCATTAATCTACTGCATTCTCCTGTAAGGGCTACAAAAATGACAGTAATGCCATTGGCCTATTTTCTGATCTTGCATGAACATCAGAAGTGCGGCAACACCCATAAATGTTGGTATTATCACATACAGCTCATGTCATATCATTAATCACTGGTAGCGTTACTGCCAAATGCCTGACAGTCAGGATGCAAACACAGCCCATCCCACGTAGCAGCCACCTCTGCAGACTGAATGCTGCTTGTGGAGAATCACAGAATCATTGAATCATTAAGGCTGGAAAAGACCACTAAGATCACCTAGTCCAACCATCAGCCCATCCTCACCATGCCCACTGGCCATGTGACCATTCCCCTCCAAGAACACTGACTCCCCCACCTCCCTGGGCAGCTTGTTCCAGTACCCATCCACTGTTTCTGAGAATAAATTTTTCCTGATATCCAACCTGAACTTCCCCTGGCACAACTTGAGGCAATTACCTTTCATCCTATCACCTTTCATCTATCGGAGAAGAAACTGACCCCAACCTTGCTACAACCTCCTTTCAGGTTGTTGTAGAGAGCAATAAGGTCTCCTCTGAGCCTCCTCTCCTCCAGACTAAACAATCCCAGTTCCCTCAGCCGCTCCCCATAAGACTTGTGCTCCAGACCCTTCACAGCTTCACTGCCCTTCTCTAGACACACTCCAGGGCCTCAGTGTCTTGTAGCGAGGGGCCCAAAACTGAACACAGCACTCAAGGTGCAGCCTCAGCAGAGCAGAGTACAGAGAGATGATCGCCTCCCTGCTCCTGCTGGCAACACTATTTCTGATGTAATCCAGGATGCCCTTGGCCTTCTTGGCCACACTGCTGGCTCCTGTTCAAGCAGCTGTCAACCAGCACCCCCAGATCCTTCTCTGCTGCACAGCTTTCCAGCCACTCTGTCCCACACATGTAGCATTGCATGGGGTTGTGACTGAAGTGTGGGACTCAGCACTTGGTCTTGCTGAACCTCATACAATTGACCTTAGCCCATCAATCAACCTATCCAGATCCCCCCGTAGGGCCTTCTTAGCCTCAGGCAGATCTATACTTTCTCCCACCTTGCTTTAGCTTCTGCACTAAGGAGCAAGCTTCTCTGAAGGAGTACAACCACTAGCTTGCCTTTTTTTCTTTTTTTATAATGCTATTTTTTTCCAGAATACTCTAGTCTTACATTCCCGTCCAGATCAGTGCTGCTGCCTGCATCTGCTGCATCCCAGAGCATGCTCCACACAGCCTTCCCACCTCTCCTCGTGTCCTCAGGTAGATGCATTGAGCAATCTGCATCCACAAAGGGCAAATTCACACTGCCTGGAGAGGAACATCAGACAGAGTTGGTGGCTCACCAAGAGTTTAGTTACCACTGCTACATCCAATTGCAAACATTCCAGCCCCCACATTGAGCTGCATGGCTGTCCTTTACCAACTAGAGCCTGCAGAGGATGCACAGGCATGGACAGTCCAACCTACCCTTTGGAGAGTGGGGAGAAGATTCTTCTGAGGTCACACAAAGGGTCTAAAAATGTTGCCCCATCTCAGGTTACTGGGAACATAGTAAATGTTTACTCTTGATATTCAGTGTTTGGATCTTATCCTGCTTAAGGAGGGTCAAGTAGCTATTAGATACATCACTCCTTTGCAAACACAAAATGAAAACTCCAGAGCACACATTAAAAAAAACACTTTTTTATTTAAATAGCTGCTAACATTCAAAAGGAATTAGATAAGAGCTATTATGGACTCACCTACTCTTGATCCTTTCTGCTGCCAGAATGTTTGGTGTAATAAATCATAAGAGCACTACATTACTCTGAAGCTAAAAATGGAGCAGAGTCAGGAGGCGGCACAGAGCTCTGCACTCAGAATACAGAACTGTACTCATAACATCTGCACTTGGTCTGATTTTAAGCTTCTTCGGGTGGGATAATGAACCCAAATGAGGGGGAAAGGGTTCACAAAGTGGTTACTGCACAGGCTGGCTTTTAAGCCTTTCAACTTCACAACTTCACTCTTATCACATTTTCATTTAGGTTGGACTAGTTCTTGGAAAGGGTCCTGCTTAGCAGAAGGCTGCAGAAATCATTTCAATTTCCCCAAAGCCGAGACAGCTGCTGAAGAGAGAGAGCACAGCTGAATGGCAGGACGCAATACCATCTTTTCTTGGTTCAGAGTAGTAAGATCAAACAGTTCCCTCCAGACCTGGAGAGGCAGCTCCTGAAAAAATGGAGCCACTTGGCTGCACAGGGGCTCACATACTGACTTAGCATTGACAACGAATAGCAAACATTGATCACATCAATGCATTTTCAGGGGCATCTCCTCCTTGCAGAGAGCTGACACTGTTCCAGCTGCACCCCAAAGCCAGCACACTGCTGCAGAGGGTGCCCACTTGCACCGAGCAATGTGGCAAAATCTTTTCCAACTCACTGACTCTATGGCAGGCCAATGGAATCTGCTGAGCTCCTGCCACGTGAACAGCTGAATTAAACCACCTCAAGGGCCTGTTAGTTTTAGTGTCTGCTAGGACAAGTTTGGAGAATCATTTGAGTCTTTAAGCTGTAATAAGACTTTTTGTTGAAGAGCTGGATTTTGTAGATGGCTAAAAAATCATGCCTGAATACTAGCACTCACTTAAACTTGGATGAAGCAGTACATTTCAGCCACTGTCAGTGAAACTGCCTTCAGGACAGATTCCTACCAGGGAACCAAAAATAATAAATGAAATGAGAATATTTTTTTTTTTAAAAGTCGTTTCGTCATCTAGGAACTGAGGGGAAATTTGTGGAGAACTAATGGGAGTACAGCTGCAGGCTGTTAGTTCTGGGAGTTTAACCACCCACAGCTGCTAAGGAGTGCGTGGAGCTGCTCTCAGATCTCTGGTAGGCAGCACTGTAGCATGTTTACTCCATAACTAGCCTTGTGTGATGCAAAAACATCTGAAGAGCTCTGTCCGTGTCCAGATGGCATTGCTCTTTCTAGCCAAGTCTGACAGATGTCTCATCTAGGGGCATTCTGGCACGCTACCTGGATCTTCCACTCAGATGTTTACATAGTTTCTTCTATGACTGACTTAATGGAACAGGAGAGAACAAAAAGCAAAACCCAAAACTGCTTCTTGCAGATGCGCACAAACTGCAATTACGTGAAGAAATCCAGTGGAGCCACCTCATTAAAAACAGAAGAAAAATGTGAGTACCTTTTCTAAAAAAAGATGAACAGTTAATGACTGACATGATTTGAATTAGCAGTTATTAAGTCCAGCAAAACTACTGCACTCATGAGTCGGCCCAATCTGCATTAACCTAGCCACGGGAAGCCTCAGGATTCCATTTCCTCTGAATTATATTTAAGTCTACACTGAGGAGTTCATTAAGCACATACTGTATTAGAAATCAAAAAACCCTCTAACTTTTATAAAACTATAAGTGGACTTTTACTTCAGATCCCAAGTTCCTCATTTTAAACCATAAAACCACTCCTAACATTTTTTTTCACCTTGAAAACAAATAAAAACTCCAGGATCCAGACACCCACCCACACCCAGCTAGTCACTTAAGTTAATGCACAACTCCAGCAAGGATACTACGCAAAGTTGGGGAAATACACCAGTGCAGAAGAGCAACAGAAAGCACAGTGGGGTGGTGGCTGCTGCCTTCCTCCCTGCTCCCTTCCTCCACTGTTTGTCACCAGATATCTGAATACAGCAGAGGCTCTTTCCCTTGTCCTGCACAATCCCAGACTCATTAGTTACTGTGATCCGACCAAGGGAGTCGGTTCCAGTGCTCACACCTGGTACTTTTTGTGCATTCTGTAAAACCAGCAGACTTACAAGCAATCTGATCTGCCTGACATTCTGGCCACAAATCAGCACCAAAACATAATCCCTACTGAGGGAAATTTGAGTGACAGCTAAAATATACCAAAAGGACTTAGCTCACTAGCACTTTCAGTCTGGTTCCCACTCAACTACATTTCCCTTTTTAGAAGTAATTTTAACTCTACCTCCTGTAAACATGTTCCCTGCACTGTTTTGTATCAGGTAGCTTAATTAGATTTTTAATCCACAGTGATATAATGACTTCAGTGCAGCATGTATTCTCCAGCCGTGGACCATCCCACTACCTACTTCAGCCCAAACAAAGTGTATTAACATTGCAGAGTACTCTCTCACTTCAGCACTTAACACATAACTGCCAATTAACGCTAAAGCCTGGGCCATCGATGGCAGCATCATTGTCTGTTTTGGTTTACTTGTACAGAGTTCATGTCAGTATGTCCATCTATTCCCAGATCTCCTTATCAAATATAACTGAAAAACAAAGCACAACAAACAAACAACAAAAAAGACAAAGCTAGAAGCTATTTTTTACTCCTAAGATGAAACAATTTCTCCACTTCTCTAGCAAATGAGGATCATCAGATCAATCCTCCCCCTTCAGACACTAACCACCCCATAGCGTTTCCTCAGTTTAGTCCCCTGGGCTTGAAGCCAAGTGCAAAATGTACTTCAGGCAGACAGGCAGAAAATTCCAGGGACGAGAAGGTCCGGGCACAGGCACTGCCCTGGCTGTGAGGGTGGAAGCAGGAGGTGCAAGAACAAGGAGATACTTCAGGAACCGATATTCTCTTTGTAGCTCATTCCCAGGCTGCTGTGCAACCGAATGCTATTTCTCCTACAGACCTTGGTGTGAGGGCTACACAAAGCCCTGCAGGTGCCGAGGTCTCCACTCACAGAGGCCGGAAGGGCTCCACAGCTACCGAACCACACCAGGATGACTTAGGAACACAAACTCCTCAGATCATCCTGAGTTTCGCATACGGTTTTCAGGGTAAAAATGTACGGAAATGGTTAATTTCTTGAGCTAGGCTCCAAAGACTTTCAAACGTATTTACAGTGCAGCTGTAGAAGAACAAGGAAGAAAAGAGCTAAAAGCCGGAGCTGAGGAAGGCGGGAGTTCTGCAAGGCCAAGGTCTTTGTAGGCTTTAAAAAAAGTTCATTAATTGAGTTCTGGTGCAGGAAGAACATGCTGAGTCTATAATTTGGTCTCTGCTGGAAGAGATGGGTTGCTCCTAACATTTTTCCTGTCAGGAAATATCTGAGTTTTTTTCCCCTGTACTTTTTTGTTCATAATAGGATCTTTAACTCCCTAAGGCATGGCTTTAATTAAGAGTTGAGCTCTGCAATCTGAGGACATTGCATTGTGCATAACCACCACGTTAAACAGTGTTGGAGCATGAGCTATATCACGTATGTAAAATTGAGATTAAATACCATCAGCATTAAGATATGTTTTGCAAAGTGCCTTCTACTGAGGATGTGCTTTGATTAAAACCTGACTGTTACCTGCATGCTATGGATATCTGGTCTAATATTCTAAAAATAATTGAACTATTTTTCTTCAGAAAGTTTAATTTTATTAAGTGACTGCAAAGCAATGTAAAATATTCTTAAGCACCTCATGAAGACTGCAGGCTAATACTAGCACTGCCAGCTTATTCAGTGAGAGATTAAGCTTGTTGCCTTAACTGCACTTGTGTAATCAATTTATTTGGATACTGACGAATAGAACAAAATGATGCTGTCATTTAATTTAAACATCAGCAAAAAAAAAAATAACATTTGGACTGCTAGCTAAGCAGCCATAAATTACTTCCACTGCTCACAGCACAGTGCTCGTATTTTTGCTAGAAGTACGTAGCTTAATGACATCCAAACAAACCAATCAGTCAAAACATTGAAAAAAAGTGAAAACCAATTTTAATACTCTTGCCCCTTCACCACACTAAAAGTCAATTAGTGGTATTAACAGTTGAGTTTTGAGGCTCCAACCAAGGTTTGTTTCAGCTGCTCTAGACAGCTGGAGGCTGCAGAGCAAGGCTGGTCAAAGCAAGATTGCAGTATTTTAAGAAAAGGCTGACAGAAGTCCCTGGGATTCAAAACCTGGGTTTAGAAAACATACAGGATTTTGTCTTTTGATTAGTGGGTCTCTTAATTCTCATTCTCTCAGCTTTCTATGGTATCTTGAGAAACTACACATGGTATTTAAAGGTGAGAACTGAGTATAGTCATTCCAAAAAGAAGTCATTTTAAAACCAGCACAGAGCAGTGAGCGTCCCTGTAGTTGCATGCTTCTAGCAATAGAAGGAATCTGTTTAACCAATATTATTTTTAATCTTCACTATGCTCAGTGAGTAAAAAATAAAAAAATTGAATCTTGTAATAAAGTTATTGCATCTAATGTTTCCCATAACATGATGTGCATGGTTTACTAATGCATCTCGAGGAGGCTGTAAGAGAAAAAAAAGCAGCCTCAGTCCCTCCAAGTGCTAACCACATAACCTTAAAGACACGGAAGAGGAGAAGGAGGCAGCTGCGTGCAGACCCACCTTGGCAAAATGGGGCCAAGCCTCACGAAATGAGGAAGCTAAATCTTGGAAGAGGCAAGTCCATGCCAACCCAGACAGTGCTGGACCAGAAGTGGAGTCACCTTTAATTCTATGACTAGGCCAGTTTTTCTGATCCCCTCAAACTGATTTTCGCAGCAGCAGCAGGAATGGAGACTACCATCACAGCTGATTACATTTCCAAATGTTCACTGAAAGTCAGAGGTGATGTTCTCCCTCCTGCCTGCATGTAGACAGGCCTTCTATGGAGCCAATGTCAAATATGCACAGAGAAAGCACCACAGTGAATGAATCAAAGTAAAACTCAGAAGCCAGCTCAGTGAGCTCCACATCCATCACAGCCTCCTGAAGGTCGTCTTCACTGATCCAAATGAACAACCCTAGAAAGCAACTTCTGTAGCAGCCAACAAAGAAAACAAAGAATTACAACCAGGGAAAAAAAAAACTTAACGGTAAATAAAGTAATCAAGTTGAGATCGGGTTTTCTCCTTGCTTCAAAACCTCCAAACAAGACCACAGACTGTGTATGCATCAGTCAACGCCTAACTGAGGCTGCCAGGAGTTCTAGAACGCAGTATGTGTTGCACAGACAGGCTGTCTGGGCTTCTCCACTACAGGCAACTACAGTTGCCTGCTTCTTGCTAGAGGAAACCTGGGATACTTGTCCATGCGCTGAGGTCACAGCAAGGCCTTTCTTTCAGAGTTCCGTTTTGGATGTCATCTGTTCAACAGAGCTCTGTTTAGGCCAAACCATGAGACAGGCTATCCAGAAAGTCAGTGAAATCTCCATTCTTGGAGATACTCGAAACTCCACTGCAAAGTACCTGAGCAATCTGCTCTATCCAGACCTGCTCTGAGCCGGAGGAGGGAACAGAGTCACCAATCAGTACTTGTCTACGTGCCTGATTCTGTGGTTCACCTCTCTCCTAAGACTAGCGAGCCGAAACTCTATGAGATGCTAACAGTAAAAAAAAATAATAATAACGAAGGTGAAAGTTGAAGGAGGTAGTATTTGCTAGGGTAATCGTGTGGAAGAAATCATAAGCTGAAAATTTTGAGGAGTGACAAGAACAGACTAAGATTTCATTAACTTCTCCTCTTCTGCAAACCAGACTGGTCATTTAAAGCTCACTGTAGGCAAATGCTATTTTTAGAAAGAGAACTGAAACTTTTAAACTAAATATAACTTCTGAACAGCAATAAAAATATTCTGAAGTGCCTTTTTTCTTAGTGAATGCCTTTAACAATTATAGCTTAATCCAACTTTTATGAGGTCACAGTCCTTCCATTAATTTTAGTGCAATTTGGATCACAACCCAAATTAGTTGGCTGATCAGCCTGTCTTCTTAGTCTGAGCATTTTGGATAGCCAGTCATTATATTTTTGGCCAAAGCTGATTACAGATAGAGTCTCTCTCAGACCTTTCTAATCTTAGTGAGGTCTCCACATTTTTTTCCAGAAGGTTAAGTGCATGCAGTAAATCAGTAAATCATTGACTTCAAGATGCATTTACTTGCTCTCTGTAGCCCAATTTCATCAAGATAACTTGTTTTATTTTACTGTAGTACCTAAATTGCTATGGAATACTTCTCTATATTCTGTGCAAAGAGAAGAGAGTTGGCATTTAAGCTTCAAGCTACGTGGGATGAATTTGGGCTGATGTATCTAGAAGTCCCAGTAGTAACAGCTACAGACACATAAATCTTTTTGCGTCAGCGATAGGACTCTGCTTTCTGAATCCCACTATTTTGAAAAGTAGACTGCCGCATTTGTCACTGCCGTAATAACTCACTAAATAAAGGACACTGTTTTCAGAGGTGGTTATTGAAAGTAAGCTTGCCAGGAATCTTCTGTCAAAAATATAGATGGAAAGCACAGTTTCTGTAAAAATGCAGATCATTATGGTTTTCTGCTGTGAAAATTGAAATGGATTGCTCGTTAACTCCACCTAAGAGTTGGGTGGGCTATGCTCTGGAATTTCCATTCAGCAGAAAACTTGCTGTCTTTCTGGGAACAAGAAATATTCTGACTGATCAGCATCTTCCTGAACTCACTCAGCTTCAGAGGAAACATGGAGACAGCGGAGGAAATAAGCTCTCTTTGCAAGCATTCAGAAGGTTGTACAGTGTTAAGAAAAAGATGATGCAGATTCATCAGAGAGACCACGTCAGTCTTCCGCTTACAGTATGTTAAAGGCCCTTCTTGATAAAAGAAAGTGGAGATTCTCTGCATGCTCAGTTAATGTACAGCTTTTCTATTCTCTTTCACAATACAAATCTCCAGATAGGAAGTGCTTCTCAATGGTTCGCTGCAAAACAGGAAGGGAGTACCATGCGATGTACTCCTAGGTCTCCAACAAGGACAGGGAAATAGAGTTCATGCACTTTCTACACACATTACAGACAGCATCTAGAAGGGGCTGTGAACACATGGGAGGGCAGAATTAGTAATAAAGGATTTGAGCAACTTGTGGAATGGACTTCCGCCAATTCCACAGTACAATCCTATACAGTATGAACCAATAAGGAAGAGTACACTTGAAGTTATCTGCACAAATACAATATGGAGAAAGAATACATACGTACCTGCTTCACTGGAAAGGATGTGCATATAGATAGTGTCACATTTCTGTCATGCTGTTGCAAAACCAGACAACCAACTGATGACCTTAAGCTAAACTTTACTTTGGAATCTTCTGTTTCAGCTGTTGATGTTAATGCTTCCACAAGAGTGTTGCACATGGCCTGGGCACCACACTTCTCAGACAGCACAGACTACCACAGAGTGGCCGAAGAGGGCCCAGGGCTCAGATCATCCTACTCAAAGCACAGCCTATTTTCTTTCTTGGCTATAGCCTTCATTTCAGTGTTAGAGCCAGAGCAAGGGTGAGGCTATAATACTGAGCTGTTCTCTGCCCCAGATGAACTGATTGATTGACAGAGAGAGGACAGGGAGGCACAGCAGTAGCTGAGTGGCATTACAGCTTCTACTGCAAAGAGACAGGGAAAAAAAAATATTCAGATGACAAAGAGGAAGAGGAATGAAAGTGACATACTTACAGAGACAAAGCAAACAAGCCAGTGGAGGGAGAGCTGCTGCTAATTGGAGAAGTCCCTGCATGTGACAGTATTCCAGAGTCCAAGTGCTCTCACTAGCTATTCTAGCACCAAATGAGCTCCAAAATAAATATAACAGCATCTCTTTTAGTGTCAATTAATATCAACCAAACATACCAAAATCAAAAGCAACAGATGCCTTAGAAGCAGCAAGGGACTTCACAGAGGTCCATGCTTGTTTGTGATACAGCACTGGCATGTGAAAAACAGAGATTCGTCAAATGGCTTTGACATTTTCCTACTGTGAGATGCTGCAGATAAGCTGTGTTTTCAGCTCACTGAATTCCTGGGGAACACTGAACCCCTCTTATCCTCTCCTCAGGTCAAGTGCTGATTCAAGAATCTCAGCTCCTCAGGAGTTAAGTTGTGGAAATATCCAGAGAATACACATTTCTCTCAAACAGAGAATTTAAAGCACCATCATTTCAATATTACAGTGCCTGCAGGAAGCTATGGCTACACTGCACTGTCTCTGCAAATGTTTCATATTTACTGTTTTCAGGAAAACATGAAGCCCGTTTGATGCGGGCAAGCTCATCCTGTCGGTGGCAGCCTGCTGGGAGCCGTGGGGCTGGCTGTGCTCCCAGACCCAGGGGGCAGGGATGTAACGAGGGAAGGCTCCAAAGAGAGCTCCTGGTCCCTGCCAGTCCCCGCTGCCACCCTCAATCTGTGCTTGTTGGGTGAAGAGCACGTTGCTCCCGCCTCGCTGCCCTCCCTGCCTTACATAAGCAAAGGTAATCCAGAGGCCACAGCAATTTCTGCATGAATACGTGTCATACAAGATATCTGCTGGTCCTTTTCATTTGCTTCAGATACCGCTGCCTGATAAGGAAAGCAGTGCCACTTTAGCCTTGAGGAAGGGCTGTGCTTACAAAGGCATCTCCATCTTCCAGTCCTCGCTGACGCACATCAGTCCTGGAGGACAAACACAGACCCTCCTGCAGGTTTCCCTAGGCACCAAAGGAGAGGGTTTCAACCTTTAGCATAAAGTAGCACACTTAGTATATAGTTGCCATCAGCACACATCTGGCCTACTATGCAAAATTACTTCATTAGTGGCTTGCTGTTTTTAAAGACAAATGAGAGATAAGCCAAGAAATAATAAAAGTGGACACTGGTGCATATTAAAAACAACATAGTGTTTGCCAGTCTATTGCACTAGCATATGAAGCATTTATGACTACAGGCTGAATATCTGCTCACAGGGCACAGGGGGCCACGTGGCCCTTTGCCCTTTCCTCATCAGCTCTCCTCCCCATCCGTCAGCGTGCTGCTGGCCGGTATCAGAGCTGCATGGTGATACACCTTTGGGAAGAAGGTTTGGGACATTACAGACAGAAAAATAAAAGCGCAGAATCTGCTGGGATGAAAAGAAACTCAGTAATAACCTGCAGAGAGCGCACAGATTCACTGAGATGAGATTATGTGCTGTCATTTTCCATCAGTCCTCTCAACTGATTGCAGCGTTTGATTTATGCAAGCAAGATTCTCAGACGGCAGATGAACACAACTCATTTCTTCCATCATTTGGAAGTCATTAGGATTAGAGCCCTGCATGCACCAGAAGCATCAAATTAAACACCCATCACAAGACCAATCCCCATCATCCCCCAGGTTTTTGCAAATTAACACTGCAAATTAATTATTTTAGTGAAAGAACTTTTAATTTGTTTTCTCGGTTACCAACGATTTAATCATGCCTACTTTTAAAGCACAAGATGATCACATTCTCTCTTTTGAAGAGCTAACAAAACTGTAGCTAGCAAAGAAGCATTTTACCACTCTGTGTTACAACTGCAAAATTAGGACGGGAATGGAGGCTGCTGTTCGATATGATGTTAGGTTTCTGAGAGAAAGCTCAGTCTCCACGTTGTTCCTATGGGCTCTAACAGGGGAAAGAAATCAATAGATTCAGACAGAAGAAACTTGCCTACAAAAGTCAGGCATTGGAAGTAACAAGTGCATACAACGCCTATAGGTTGTTAGATTCTGCATGACGTTATTTTGTGGTGACATACTTAAAGAAACTAAAATTCAAATTAAAACTCATACTTCTCTTGGCTGTTATTAAATCTGTTGACAGTACTTGCGTTGCCAAGGATTAGTACAAACAGTAGGAAGGTACAGCTGTTAAACAATCAGAAGTAGCAGGAAAGTGGAAAAATACAATAGAAGCAACTTTCAAATCAGTTTATCTATCTGTACTGTCAATCAAGCAATTCTCTAACACCAGGCTCCCAGCCTACCAAGCACTGCATGTGTTGCAAGATAAGAGCATTCAGAAGCATAACATGGTCTGAACAAACTTTTATGATATTTTGATCTGTTGGGCAAAGACAGATAATCCAGAACACTGTTGCAGACATGTACCACAAAGCACACAAAGCACAGAATAAAAAGGACCTGCACAGTTGCCAATTCATTTGATTATGTTCATCATCTTTAACATAAAATGTAATATTCTGGCTTTGGCTTGCTGAATTTATTTATAAAGTAAGGCAATTAACACTGGGAGCATAAATCTGGGGAATAAGTCCCCTAGTTCAGTATGCCTCAGAAAGACTGTAAATCTTTTCAAAGCATTACCACATACAGGAAAATACACAGAATGACAAACAGAGGAAGTAGCAAAACAGCCCACGGCATATGATTTATGTAAATTGAAACTGAAGCCTGTATAAGGAAAATGAGAACAAAAAGTAGCATTTATTGGAGCCTATTCACTGGAAGCATAAAGCTAGAATTAGAATAGTAGGAGTTCTCAGATACATTTGAATGCCAGGAAATTACTCCAATATAATTTTTGACTACTACAAAGTATGTGTTAGTAATTTAGCTCAAAGCGGTGTTAACACTTTTAGATTCCCCAAGCCTGCTCATTTTTCCAGTTCAGTTTATCTTCTGCTTCCATTCCATGTACTGTTCACACAGCATCTTTTACACAGTATGCCACAAAGAGCTGAAAACTGCTAATACAAATGGAGAAAAGAAACCCTTTTAAATAGGAATTCTTTCCCCAAATGTTATTAAGGATTAACACCACACCCCTCAACACAAGAGTAAAAAGAGGGAAGGTAGAGGGAAGTACACAAGCAGTACTGAAAACAGAATAATATGCTATAAGTCCCCCCATATCCCATTCTATGCAGAGCAAATGGTGCTCCTGCTTTCTCAGCTGCAGATGATCTCCAAAGCAGCTGGCTGTGCTGATCCATTTGGAACAAGGTTTGGGAAGTCCCACTTGAACCGTTATTGTACTCCGGAGCAGTTGCAGCTCCAATTCAGCAAGATACTCAAGCCTGTAGTCCCTGAAGACCACTGAAAAACAAGTCAGCCAGTACACATATACACCTCATCTCCTAATGAGTTAGAAATTTAGGAGAAATTATGACTTCATACAATTGTACAGATGTGCGAAAAACCGCGCCAAGCCCCATGCACTGCCCTAATTACTTCAAGGGAATTCAATTCAGTTCTATAATTCTGAGCCAACTAACACTTCGGTTTTTCTTTTAAGTAGGAAATCAGGACTTTGGTGCAGCGTGTGCAGATGTGCATATCCAAGTGCGTGCATTTGCTTATGTATACGTTCATGCTTCATAAACCTTCTGCTCAGATTTAATTCTCATTGAATCATATATATGTTCCAAAGAAGATTAAACTCAGAGGATTTTCACAGAGCAAACACTTTAAACCTTGGAGTTGGATTTGATTTCCTGCTGTTATGCAAGCAGTTTAAAGCAGTGAAATACACTCTAGAACTAACAAACACAAGCCTCGAGACTTGTCATGTTGTGATTGATATCTCTGCTTGACAACCTGATTGCAGGTACCCATTCCAGCCAAGGATTGCATATACACTTATCATCTACCACAGCTCTTTTTTCTTTTTTTCCCCCCCCAGTCTGTGGGCCAGACATGGATCCCTTCCAATCTGCAATCAGACTTCTATAGAAATGGCTCATTGTGAATCAGTGTTCCCCAACAAAACATCTCCCTCAGGGAAGATGAGCCCATGTCCTGGCCATCTGATCTTCCCAGAGGGATGGGGACAGCTTTAGATCTGCTTTGCACTCCTTCAGAGCAAATTGCTGAAAAATTCTGGTAGCTATGCACCAGTCTCGCCTTCCTTCCGAACAAGGCTGTCCCCGTCGGGTGGCTCTAGCAGAAGAAATTTACCGCATCTTGAAGCACTGTGACAGCATTTACAACCAGCAAAAGCTGCTGTAAATCCAATGAACTTGCAATGAATTCAAGCCTGAATCCAACTCTGCCATCGTTAGTTGTAGGACCTCTCGCTAAGGAGAAAGGTCTGTACAAGAAAATGCTGTACGACTGAGTCACCAGTTTAAGCTCGTTTCATTCCACAAGTACTTTCAGTAAGTTTGCCTCTGTCCATTTGCAGTCCCAGGGTCAAAACTCAGAACGAAAAATGGCAGCAGATTAATTTCAAACTCTATGTGAGGCTAAAAAGTAACACAAGAATGTAATTCCAGTGGAAAGCAGGTATCTTGACTCTGAGAAGTTTGAAAGCAAAAGATAAGAATCTTGCTTTAAGTAAAAGATTCAAATGGTACTTCCTCATACTGCAGATGCAACAAAAAGCAAAAAGCTTGTAATTCAGCTGGCAAAACCAACCAACAAAAGTTATTCCAGAAGAATAAAAAGTTGGTATAATCTCTACATGCTGACAGGGTATTTGCCCTCCATTTTACTTACATCTCTGGACCTGCATACAGCTGAGCAAACTCAGCGAGAGTCAAAAAGACCAAAGATTTACTCCTCTGAAACACAGATGAAGACATATCTTTAGGAAGGGTGCAAGAATCCAAACATTCCTCATCTCTCTAGTGCTTACACACCTTGGTGTCAGCCTGACAGCTCTCAGACCCCATCTGTAACTGCACCAGCTCTGAGCGTCTTGCTCACAGTCAGCACAGCCAAGTGCTCCCCATGCAGAACAGCAGGGCAGGTGCCCAAGTAGCAGGCTGGAAGGGAAGGAAGGAGTTTTTGGGAGCCAGGAAAGACATCCAGCAGGGAGCACAGACCCACGCAACCTGACCTAACACCTACTGTCACGGGAAACCTACAGGGGGACATAATATGGCCATCACTCTGTCAGAGACAGATAATTAATAACATTTCTTCTCATGGCTCCTGCATGCATCAGGCTGCTCTTGAAGCAGTCGGTGCCAGACATGAGCACACCTGAGGAGTCACTGGGAAGGGGCAGCTAATGGCTCACCAGCTGCTGATGCATCAGGAATGGTCTGAGGCACGCTGTCATCTTGTTGTGGTTTAGAGAGACAATGAGCAGTCCTTCCACCTTCCATTTCATTCTCCCTGGCAGCAGGTGTACAATGTAGAGATCAGCAAGGTTACCTGCCAGGAAGACAAGTGCTGTGTTTGTTGTTGCAGTGGAGATCTGGATGATGCAGGTGCTGGTTACATAAGGAGTCCTGCAGGATACTCCCATTCTACTTGGGAGCAACAAACACTTCTTTCTCCTTGCAGTCCTCATACTACCAATGCACTTAAAAAGCAGGTATCATTGGATGGGTTCTGGTTTGTCTAAAGCAACACGTGCTTGCCTAAGTAAAGAAAAAAAAATCATAACACACGGGATAATGCAGACTGTCAGCAGGTTTAATCCTGCCTAAGGACTCTGACTTTCTCAAAGTCTGTAGCTGGCAGCACATTTCACTACAAATTAGGTAGTTTTGCTCACACCTACGTATAAAGCGTTGCCAGGGACTAAAGCAGTCTTTCTTGCCACCCTGGAATAAAGCATCAGGGAGTGAGAGTATGAGAAAGCAAGCATTGCTCTCACTCTTAACAGGCAGCACTGGCAATTTAAACACAGAGGATAAAGTTCAGTGGTCTTACAGCCTCTGCTTCAGATCCCTCCTGCCTGGACTTCCTGGTTTTCTAACCAACAGAGCATTTACTGCATGAGCATAGCGGTGGTGGTGATGGGGTGGTGGTCCTGCTGCAGCAAAGCAAGCCCAGCTTCCCCTTCATCGTCCTTTGCCAAAGACAATATCTTAATCCAGCCTAGAAACTAAGTTGGGGAGATATGGTCTGGATGGGAAACGTAAAGTCAGAATGCACACTTTGAAAATGAAGTGCAAGCTTGTTAGAAGATAAAGGTCAAGAGCTGCAGGACTGGAGGCTTCATGGACTGCATGCTGCTCTGTGTAAATTCAGTACGCAGCACTGTCATTCATTTTACACAACTGTGGAAAGAAATTTACAGGATGCAGAGGAAAGAGAAATCAGGTTCCCTGGGTGTCCCTGTTGACATATCAGCCTATTGAGGGCATCCTCTGCACACATCTTGGAGCTTGCCTACACACAAGTCTAGTGGGTTCAACTTAAAATAGCTGTGCTAAGAGCTGATGGACGTTCTTGATCTGAAAATGGCTTTACTGCTTTTACTTGAAGCTGTACTTTTACCCACATAACGCTGGTTAAAAGTGGTTTGAAAGCATACAGGCAATCACATAGCTATATCACCACCCATACGGAAACATTCCCTTCAACTGGCACAGCCCTGTATCATGGTCAGCTGTCACTGTGCTCCTCTCCAAATTACTGCTTCAAGGGTTTAGTTTGTTTTTACTATTTCCTGCAGGTGTCTGTAGAGCTTACACCAAGATTCTGGGACCAATTATCATGAGACAGCTATAGCAAAAGGGTAAAGTTAAATAATTAGCACAAAATTGAAATTAAACAACATTGTTCCTTTGCCTCAGGACAGGATTTTATGTGTTTCATAGGAAAATGTAAGAAAAGCAATGGCAGTAAGACTTCAGGAAATGCATCTTGTCACTAATGGCTTGAAAGCTCTGTATTCTGTAATTGAGAACAATACAATTCAGAAGTAAGGCATTTGAAAAAGGCTTAAAGCAGTAAAAGGCTACGGGTGAACTAGGCTTTTTAACTTAATTCATTTAAAATACAGAACTCAGAAAATACGCGTAAGTAGACAAAACGATCTGCTTCAGACCTTTCTTGATATCTTTTGTCTGTCACCAAGAGGCAAAAATTGCCTTATGTCAAACAGTCTAGCGCGGTGAGAGATGACAGTGCTGTTTATCCCATCCTTTCTTTCCTTCATCTTAATTAAAGACTGAACATTTGTGGCTCCCAACACACAGGAGAAATGCACTTGAGGTTGTACCCGAGCATGTTGCACAACAGATGTAGCTACGCTCTTTCCCTCTCCTCAATTACAGCACTTCTACTACAGCACATCAGGCTGTACTGAGCAGCACAGTACAGCAAAAGCTATTATGAACTCTCACATCTGTGCACACAGTGATAATGCAAACAAGACAGTAGTAACTAGGAACATTTTTATACGACATTTTTTCTAAAGGAAACCTTTTCTCCTTAATTTCTGCAGGAAAACACTGATACCTGCATTCAAATACTGACGAGAGACCAAAGCAGGTATTCAAAAGCACACCAAGACCCATCTTTGAAGATGAAAAGTGGTTTTGGATACGCATTTAAAGTTAGGTTAATAGTTTTGGATGTCACTTGCATGGCAGAAACAGCAGCTTCTGAGCTAAACATTCAGCAAAAGGCAATGAAGCCATTACCACAATGTGAAGAGCTCAAAACAAGCACATATTGATGCAGCTAACTTGGTTAACTCACAGACAGTGTACATCCTTACTTTTTTAGATGTCAACCAAATGCCCTCCAGAAATTGGGCATCGTTCTTGACAAATCCAGCCCTGTGTTCTAGTCCATAAAGACACTAAGAGACTCTATCATAGAATCCTCTAAAATTTGGCTGCTAGTTCTTGGACAACACAAGCACATCTCTGTGCTGGCTTCTGCTGTTAGAACAAGTTAATAGAAAGCTATCACTCCATAGCGTTTGATGGTGTTTAAATGACAAACTGATTCACGTTCTTCTTTTTTTTTTTTTAAACACAGAAGATTACTTGGATGTTACAAAGTAACAAGCACTTTCTAAATTCCTAGCAAAAGAAAAAATTAAAAGTTTTCTCATGTTTGCAAAATGATTGTGCTTAAAAACTGTGATTTTATTTAAAATTTTAAAATGGTGATTTTATAGAAAAGCTCACCTCCCCCAGCTTCTGTCCCCATGATGGAGCAGTTCTCCCTAAGCACAGTTCCCACAGGTGTGCTCACTGCTGCCTTCAGACACTGGCAGAAAGCTCAGCACACCCTGCAGTCCACAGTCTGAGTGGCCATGTGTTCCCTCAGGAGCTCTGTCTGGGCATCTGTGTTGGTTTCTGTGGCCAGAGAGGCTGTGGGGACATAGGATACAGCTTTCTGCTGGAGCTGCTCACAAGCTGGTGGCAGCCGCCAATGGCAGGGGCAGTGGCAGCCCCTCCTGCATCATGCCATGACCGCCCACCCCGGCTGCAACACTCCCAGGGCCGCCTTTGTCCACATGGCCGCTGTGCTCCTGGCCCTGCTGACCACTCATCTGTTTCCTGTGCACTGCTGGCTTGCAGCAGGTCTCTGCCTCCCCTGGGGTCTGCCTACCATCCCTGCTCCCTGTGGAACGAGCTTGTGCCGGAGCGAGCACCTCAGCAATGACAGCAACCAGGCTGTCAGATCCACATTCTCATCCAAGCCCAACCATCGCACCTCCCTATGCTGACATTTGCTGCCTTAGCTGAGAGAAGAATCTTTTGTACCTTTCTAGCCCTTTTCTAGCTCTTAACCTTCTCAAGATTCTGAATCCTTGATTACAGTGGCAAAGAGATCAACCCTTTGCACCAGCTGCTGGTTACCTAGTAGAATCCGACTGGGCTCTGCACATTTCAACATCTAGCTCTACTTCTCTGTTGCCAACTCAACCATAGAACAGTTTAATTTGGTGGGATCTTCCTCTTTTCAGATCATGCAAAAACCTTACTAGCGATAGGAAATAACAGAATGAAATCAAAATCACGTGTGGCTCTAAAAAAAAAAAAAAAATCAAAGGGCTGAGATCCAGAGCTAGCACTGCTGTCCTGTAGTGCAGAAAAAACATTTGGCAGTGTACACATTGCTGAGTTGTTTATTAGCAAATCACATCAAATCCATACATATCCTAAGCAGCCTGTTGCTAGGTAATGATTTATTTGATAACACCTTCTGAACATTTTTCCAGAAAGGAATGCACTACCTGAAAATTTTGTTGCTACTCTGTTGAACCAGAGCAGCAGCAGCTGAAAAAAAAAGAAAACCTCACATTAGTCAGAAGAAAATAACTCTGCATGCTGGCAGACGTTGAAATCAGATCAAACAGCAACTGTGAAGCAGCCTCTTTTGAACTCCAAGAGCAGGTGAAAAGAATTATTTAACCTTGTGCTTTTAAATTGAGATCAGATCCACAACTTGAAGAGGTTGGTTCAAAACCAACCCAAGTCAACAAAGCTTTTCCAAGATGCATAATGTTCAAAATAAAAGGAATCATCTTCAAACTAGCTGTCTTGGCACTTTTATTCTTTCATATTTTTGGTCCTGTAACAAAAGACCACCAATTTTGCATCATAAGTGAGATGCAAATGACTGGCTAAGCTTTCAGCTGTAGCTAAGGTAAACAGATCTTCCATTTCTGCAGTCTGTTTTACATTAAAGACATCAACATACACTGCAAAGCCAAAGAAATGGCTCCCCAGAAGTCCCAGCATGGTGGCACTTAGAAAAGACACATTCTCATCCCTGGGTCTCAAGGAGTAGGCTGAGAGCTGCTGTGACCCCAGAATGGCTGCTCCTCTTCACAGACTGAGGACAAGAGCTGGGGAATGTGTTTATTTTAATGAAGCAGGCTTACAAATTCTGTTATTACATGCACGCTAAATGCCTGGGCCAGGCAAGAATTCAATGGATCCTTTGGGACCACAATCGAATCAGAAAAATGAAATCCAGAAAATGATTTCAAAGCTCCTGTTGACTTCACTGCACAGGAGAAACTGCCTAAGAAGGGCAGGAAGACTCTGTGTCTGACGCACCCATGGGACAGCCCGAGTGGCCAGGAAGTCAAAAACTCTTACCCTTCCTCCTCACCTCAGCAGCCATTCCCTTTGAGCCCCTGAAGCCACAGACTGGTGCTTAGCAGAGCACAGGGGACACAGCAGGAGCTCCTCTCTGAACTTACGGATGATAGCTGCTGGGAGATGCCTCCTGGAAGATGCACATTGTGGCCTCCCCTCACTACTCTGAGCACTTCCATAAAGCCACAGGGGTCAGACACGGCAGAGGCCATGTGGCAAAGCCGTGATGGGGCCCACATAACGGGCACACAGCACTGTGCAGCTGGGACTGGCAGGCCTCAGCACATCTGCCCACACAGCTGCTGCCTTCCCCCATGACTGGCTTGAAGTGCCCAGGCTGAGTGGTGGGAAATCCTAGCTGTGGTCTTCAGCGAGTGAGCTCGGGGGAGTAAAGCTAGGGCCCAAGCTTTCACTAAAAACAAAAACAAAAAAAAAAAACACAAACAAACAACACACACCTACGGAGTCAGGCTCACACCTCACCACAGGTGGATCTGAAGCTTACTCACACAGCTTTGGTACTGGAGATCTCCCTATGGACCTGAACAGAGCAGCACTGAAATTGCCATAAGAATCCAGTACAATCCCCCTGCCAAAATCACCAAATGGCACTGCATTTCCCCCAAGAACCTTTGCTTTTTTATGTGGTACCAGAAGAGTGTTTGAGCAAGAATAACAAGTATTTGCTACCTTGCTGATCTCAGGACATTTGCTGAAGGACAAAGCACAGCTGACAGCTCACTGCCATGCCAGCTCTTCTGAAACTGACGGATGCTTACAGTGAGAGATGTTACTTTCCAGTCCCTCTTTACAAGCACAATATACAGGTTTCTCATCTGTGCATACTTACCGTTGTATCAAGCAAACACAATTGCTGTTTTTACAAAATAAATACCATACGAATTTACAAGTTCCTAGCATTTTGAAATAGAAATCTGTATTCACATCTCTCAGAATATGGCCATCCACTCCTGAAGATAGCCCCAGTGCATGCAGGTAGAAGCAACACAGTGCACCGAGGCAGAACGGACACACTGCAGGAGCCTGAATGAGATTTTCTGGCCAACAAGATAACAGCACCTGCAAGAACTGACTGTGGCTGAGGGAGGCACAACCATGCACTGGACCTAAAGGCCACCCAGGAGGTGTCCCACTTCCCTACTCCTTCCTCTCAGCCTTCAGCAGCATCTCCTGCCCCACAGTGTGCCTGGACCTGTGCTCCCAGCTAGCTGCTGCAGTCTGGAGAAGGCCCAACCCTCTTAACAATCACTGCTTTTATGTATTAGAGAAGGCAGAGAAATTACTTTATGTCACTTCAGTGGTTGACTGGGTAACCAAGGTCTTACTGCCATTGTGTATGTATTTAGACATTACGTATGCTATATATAACCATATAGAAAGCAGAAAGTCATATCACATTCTCCCACCGCAGACTAGTTTAGGCATGAAATCACAACCTTCAATCTGAGGGAAGGCAGTAACTTTCAGAATACATGATGAAAAAGGTGTCATATGTTGTACCTCACGTAGAAATCCTGCTGATTTGCCTATTTCAAAACACCTCTTAATTTTTTTTGGTCCTTTAAAAGGCATCAATCCTCACTAAAGTCACTGGGTACCTCATGGATTTCTTGTAAACCTTGGATCTGGAGAGCAATATCTGCACAAATCCTAAACCTCTGAAAACAGAGCGTGCAGCAACAAATGAGACTGATTGCATCAGCAGCAGCTGCAGAGCTCATGACAGTTTAAAGTCATTCTGTATAAAGGGAATTTAGGGTGCAGTAAAGACATACTTGGTTTCTGCAAGGAGATGGAGTTAACTTGTCTCTTGCAGGGAGCCTACCTCCTGGTATGAGCTCTCATAAATTATTCTTTCTCTCTTGCAGTGCTGTGTTAGAAGGACACAACAGAACAGGAGGCTGAAGCCTCAGCTACCTAAAGAGCTCATTTCTGATGCACTCCTGCTGGGTACCTAAGAAAGAGAAAATCGAGTGAAGAGTATTCAAGCAGTAGCTAGTGCAGAACTTAGAAAGACAAACTGAAAGACAGAGTTTATATTGCAGCTCAGGCCCCTAAACCTGGCACTTCCACTTCACAGGCTGAGCTTCTCACACCAACATCACGTATTCACCCTGCAGCAGGATCCAGGCAAGCATGAAGTCCTACATAACAGTCATTACCCCATATCCTTTAGCAGTACTACTTTTTCCACAGTTTGCAGCATCTGCAATAATTTTCCAGGGGATACAACAAACAGCATAACCAAAACAAAATGTATCCACATAAGAAGCATCCACAATATACCATTCTACGCAATGAATGCTTGATCACTGTACACAAATGTTTGTGTATCTGCAAAGCAAAATAAAAAAAAAAAAAAAAAAAAGGAGAGAAAGGCAGCTTGATTCTTTTGTGGTATAATTTTCCCAAAAACAACCTCTTCTTTGCTAAGAATGTGAGAGCAATACAAAGGCTTCGAATGCCTTAAAAATAAACAGCATAAAAATAAGCCATGAATATTTTCCAGCAGTGCTATTGGGCTAAAAGCAGATCATAGTTTGGATGTCATATGTAAGAGTGCTCTGACAGAGGTAAAAAACACCTGCAAGACACAGCATGGTTTTCAGTCTTCTTAACTTGCACAAAGCTGAGATGTTTTCTAATGCAGAGGATTAAAAATATTCAGCTACAAATACAGCAGTGAGATGTTGTACGCAAGTTAAAGCAAGCATTCATGGCTTGAAAATTAGAGGTACTCTAAGTCCGCAGATTATGTTGGAGGCAACTGAAGATCAGCACGTCTTTAAATCCAGCCACAAATACCAACAAGAGGGTTTGAAAGCTAGTGTCTCACCACTTCGTGCCTGAAACCACACATGCCAGGAAAAGTTAAAGCAAACGACAGCAATAAAAAGATTCACCACCACTGGAAAAGACCTCCAAGATCATCCAGTCCAGCCATCCACCTACCATCAATATTTCCCCACTAAACCATGTTTCTTAGTACCACATCTACATGGTACTTGAACACCTCCAGGGATGGTGACACCACCATATCCCTGAGCAGCCTGTGCCAGCACCTGACCACACTTTCAGAGAAGATATTTTTCCTAACATCCAACCTGAACCTCCCCTAGTGCAACTTGAGGTCATTATCTCTTGTCCTATCACTAAATGTCTAGTGGTTTGTGTGATACCCATAAACCCATCACGTATCCAAATGAGAATACACCTTATGAACAGAAAATACAATTGAAAGATTATGTCGAGGACAAAGATAAACATGTAAAGTTCCTTGTCAGGGAGTTCCCTCATTTAGGATAAATCTTTTTAAAAAAGAGATACAACCGCCATTTGATTAACAAAAAAAGTTTATTACAATGAAAAGGAATTATAAACTATACAGAAAAAAATGTCAAGCAAAATAATAAATTGTAGAAAGGCCTGCCAAACCAGTACTGTGCATTAAAATTGCTATGGATGCCCCAAGGCAGAGTAGCACTGTTCTTTTGAAGTGATACAGGACATTTATGATTCAAGATATATTATAAAGTTGTTCCAAAATGCACTCCCCTTCACCTGGTGTTCAGCAGCGTGCCAGTGTGAACCTGCTGGCAGCAAAACTGTAACAGTTTATTCTTAAGAAGAACGTGATCCCAGTAACTGAATCAAGACATTCATTAACAAAGTTGGCAGAATGCCATAAATTAAGGAAGATAGTGAACTTACAGGTGCTCTTACAAGACTGCTGGAGTAGCATAACGCAATGACAGCAGTGACAGCAAAGCAGCAAGGTCCTAGGTTGCAGCAAGTGAGAGTTTACTCAAATGCAACAGCCACAGGCACAGAAATAAAGGAAAAAAGCTGTTTACCCTTAGAAGGCCTCACATATGGAGGGATGTCCCGTGTGATAGCCTTGCCTCCACTGCCAACCCTTAACTGAGGTCTGGGAAGGGGTGGATCCTAGCTCTACCCGTTCCAGTCACCCAGGTGTACTGCATGCACCTGAGCTCCCCTGGGTTGGCCCTGCCTTCCCACCAGGTGCTCAATCACTGGTTCAAGCCATGACTTAGCATTTCTGCTTCAAGTAGCAAGACCTTCATTTATGGACTGTTTTCTTATATCTCCATACATTCATCATTTCCATCTTCCACAGGTTTTAAGTCCTGCATTTTTGACTTGGCCTAGCTGGCTTGGCTCCCTATGGAATTCAGATTGCCAGGATCAGCCTGTTTATGTATATGCAGTAAACTATAAATGTTAGTTTCAGACCAGTCCGACAGATACAAGAGATCTCAAATAGGGTGAACATTCTGTGTGTTTTGTAAAACTTCAGCAAGAGAAGGCCAGGGTTTTGATTCTGTTGGCCAAATCGGTCAAATGAGGCAGCCTGCACAGAGCTATCAAAATATTTGGCAGAAGAAAGGTTGTATGAGAAAGGGTGGGAAATTTATACTATATGTGGTGAGAACAGAAAATAATAGTATAATTTAATTTTTGAAAGTCTGGAAGTGAATGTGCTCAAGACCATAAGAAACCAAGGTTCATTAGCTCCCCTGCTCAGGAACAACTTCACATTTACCTTTAATGGTCAAAGAGAGTGTGATTTATTGTCTGTTGACATCACAGCTCTCTGTAGCCTCAGGACATAACACACGCACCTTTGTGAACAAGCTACATTTATAACAGTAGCTATATTTAAGCTAACATTTCTGATGAGATATTTATTTTTAAACTCTACTGTCATCCACAATAAATGGGACTGTTGCTGGAATCTGAGGGAATTCAGCAGTCCTGCTAGGCTGCCCATCTCTGCACAGTGCTTGGGGAAGCTACTGTGCATTCTGGGTACCTAAAATAAAGAAGAAAGGACTGCATACAAATAAAGTGGTCCAACAGAATGAGGCGAAGCCTAGCTAATGGCTTGCATTTCATTTTACCCATGCTGCAACCGATGGCAGATCAACCCTGAGAACTGCAGGGTGCTGGCTGACAAACTGCACTGAGCAGCACTGCAGCAATGGTTAACATGGGTCTCACCTGCTCCAGCCACAGTCCTGTGCTGCTTCTCATTCCCAATACTCAAATAGTATTTCCCACATGAGATGGAATTCCTCTGCATTCAGCAGGGCAGCTAGGAATCCTTTCTTCCTTAATCGCCTTTCTGTGCTTTATGCATTTTAGTTGTTGGAAGAAACTAATGCTTTTAAATCTAGAATTTAGTTAAAGTGTCCCTAGCACTTTTCTTCTGTCACTCAGTGACCCTTCTCTCTTGAGCTAACCACAGTCATACAAGCTGTTATGGCTACTGCAGGCAAAAGAAGTCTCCAAGCTGTACCCGTAGCTGTAATTAACGCATGAGCATACATTAATTTGAAATTGATTTCACAGGGAATTCAGTGCGGCCACGCAACCAGACAGCTTTGACAAGCTTCTTGCATCCTGGCAGCTGCTTATCCTGCCAGAAACTGGAACAAGAGCAAGAACAGAACAATAACACCAGTTTCTCCTGCAAGGGATTTTCTGAGATCATCTTCCCTTGGTGCAGCATCGCAACCAGGCCTGTGAAGCCATGCTGCTTAAGGATCAGGGATGTTGGCACCAGTGAGCAGCAGGGCTGCAGGACTTCAAAACCTTTCCTCCCACTCTTGTCCAGTCAGCTACTCTTTACTGTGGTGTGAACAACAGGACTGAGGGTATAGGTATGATGAATACAGGCTGCAGCTATCAAGAAAATGCTGCCAACATACATAATGAAAAGTTCTTATGACACCTGCGTATGCCAGAATTCCATCAGGGTAACTAACAGAAACTGTCCCTCTACTCTTTACCTCTAGGACCAGGCTTCTTAAATCCTCAGCTAAAAAGTGTGTTTTCCAATATGTTTCATGGTGGCATCTATCACTATTTTACAAGGAGCAATCCAGAAAAGTTGTAATCTTAAATCTGCCACCATTTACATGCCTCTTCTAAATGAGAAAAAGGAGGTTTGTTTCACTGCCCACTACATTGGACTTTAACAACACCCTGCTTTGATTGTTCACACACTGCAGCTGGATTTGGGGAAACTTTCCCTGTCCCAGCTGGAGCACTGGCAGAAACTACATGACCACTGTCTGAGGAGGTGCAGGATGGTGCAGCACGCATTTGGGACGCTGTCACATGAGTGACAAGGACCTGACATAAAATTCACCCTTGCATTCGAATTGCTTTGGAAAAATTTTCCTATGGGAGCATTATTCAGAAAGGCATACTAAACATAAAACAGAGTTTTTCTTTGCTTTTAGGAGGACAGATATAGGCACACACAGTAAAGATGAGCAGAAAACAGAAACAAAAGTAAAGACAACAGGGAGAACATCACTAAAATACTGCTTCAATCTGTCGGCATTTTTCCTGTTTGTTTACACTGTTCAGGACAAAAGCGTAGCCAGCAGTAATATGAGTTTAGATTCAGGAATACTGAAGTGAAGAGCACCAAGCTGAAGAGCGTGAGATCTTTAAGACCACTCAAGTCTGTGTGCTTTTTTGGAGAAGGAGAAATGCTCATGGAGCACGTTTTTCCCGTAACACCCCCTTCCCAGGCTACATAATGTACTTTTGTGTCTCTGATCTTACCAGCTTCTGGCTGGCAGTTCCCTGATTACAGCAGCTCTTTCTTCAGCCTGCAAGATGCCCTCCTCCATCCCTGCTGCAGAAGCTACCTCCATTTCTGACCACCAATCTCAGTGGGAGATGCTTTTGCCCTCTTCTTCTACCCTACGTTTGCTAGGCACGGCTGGGCTGAGAAAGCCCAGAGTACCTAGCGGCACAGTACAGAGCCTGCAGAAGGGACCCAGAGGCAGGAGGTAATGGTTAATTGTACAGAGGGAATGTCTGCCCTTTGAGAAGCGGGCTAATAATTGCATTTGTTCCCCTGCAGTTAGTCCTAATAGGGATAGGTGCGGGTCACACTGTCTCCTATGATCAGGAAACACAGAAGGTGACTATGTAAGGAAGCCGGAGAGCCCAGCTATATACAGGCTGTGTTTTGCACGAATGGGAAGCCACCTGTTTCTATTCTGAAACGTACCATTAGGTGGCACTGCTTAGAAACTTTACCTCCGACTATTTCCCCTGATTTGCCAGCATTCGTACTCCACAAGCACGCAGTTCCCACTGAAACCAAGCGAACAGTCATCTTTCAGATCAGTATAGTGGACATTAACATCGTTGGTGTATATACATTCACATACACTTTTTACTCTCAAAGAGCTGGGTTTTGTCCTGAAAAACGAAATGTCTGGAATACCATACCTCCAATTCCAAAATGTATTTTCCAAGTGTTTGCCTGGGTAACAGCATCCCCCCCACTCCCTGCCTGCTTTGTACCACTGACTGTCCTCTGGCATGTAGTACAATAAAGATTCTGTTCTTTTTCTGTGCCACATTAACACCCAACAAAGACACTTTAATAAGTAATTTTCTCTTTTATATCTCATGTAGGACAAGACTGGCACAGTGCTTGGGAAAGCAGGCTTACAGCAGGGAAACAGCAAGTGGAAGTTACTGGAAATGAATGATGGTTATGCTAAAATGAAACACAGAGATTCCCTGTGGCTACTGATTTGCTGCTGTGAAGTAGCAAACTAAAGCAGGCACCATTTTAAATGAATGATGAAAGAGACCTAAAGGCAGGTATGAGAAGGAAGGAGATGATGACAGTCTAGGAGACAATAGTCCAAGACTGTCACTCTTAACACATCATCTCAAATGCAAAGATAAGGAAGGATCCTGCCCAAACATCTCCTATCTGCCAAATATCCCGTGCACATACAGAGGCTGAGACGCTGGTTGCGTTTCAGTGTACAGCGCCAATTATTTGGAGCGCAAGGAGAAGAAATGGGTCGGAAGATAAATGCTTACCAACTGAAGAAACTTCTGAAGGATTGTCATGTAAGAAACCAACCGGTCTCAAAACAGCAAGGCCACAAGTTCAGGCATCCCTTGACCTTCTGCGTCCAGCTGGTCATTTGCACTGTAAAGAACGCCTCAGCTTTCAGGCAGCTCTTTACTATGAACATGCAAGTTTCTGAACAAGTTATTTTTGCAGTCTGTCACAAAGCATGCCTTGTCCACCTCCAGCTACCACATGCTATGCAGAAGAACATCAGGGGCAGACAGCATAACTACCTGAGCCCAGACTTTGACATTTTCTTTCTTAACAAGTACTTCTGATCTAGCATTACATCTCAGTAGTGATGTCCTGGCATCCTTTCCAACTATGGTTATAAGCATTCAAAAAGCCAGTGAGGCCATGGACAGTGACACACCTATTTCCAAGCACTCTAGGTGGTGGAATAATGCAGTAGTGTCAGCTACAGAATGTCTTCAGGAGAGTGCAATTGCCAATGAATTGACCCAGGCTGCATTTAGCAGAAAAACAGCATCCATTCATTTGTTCATCTATCTGTTTGTATTTAATAATCTGTTCACTGCCAGTGGAGCAGGTTACATTTATACACGGTTTGGCAGTGAAGTAGAACAGCTGGAAAGTCACCAGAATGGTCCAACTATATCAACACTAGGGATGACTTCAGTTACAGTAAGTTTCAAAGAGGAGAATATGCTAATTCACACCAAGAATGTAAACAGTTATCTCTTCAGTGTGTACCATTTCAGCTAATTTTTACTTAATCTCCACCATTCTGGTAAAGCAATGAAAAGGTTTCTGACATCTGAGTAGTCTGAAAAGCCTTCCATGGATTAAAAATGAACAAAAGGTGGTGATAGTACGTGGCAGAACGGTGGCAGGAACTTTTGGGTATCAGCATGTAGAACTGATAACATTCAAACTGCAAGCTTTCTGATAATTTTTAGTCTATTTTTTTTCCTCTTCTGAGCATTAAAGAGATCCTCATAGGAAATACCACCACAGGAGAATAGTGCAAGTGAAGAAGGATTTACTCTAAACAAAAGCACTCCAAAGCATTCTAAACCTTAGCAAAAAAAAAAAAAAAAAAAAAAAAAAGACAAGATTTCAATTTAAAACACAACATTCAGAGAAAGCTAAGCTTATTATTATTATTTTAGTCAGCAGATACACTCTAAAAATTTTACATTGCTTTTCTTTGAGAAGCAGGCCATCACATTCTCTTTTTCTGCCCCCAGTAATAGCTAGTTAAAGACTTCTCATCAGTGGTGGTGAGAAGCACTTGGACCTAGATGGCTCCTACACTTGTTTTTGAGTTGGATACTGAACTGGATCCTAAACATAAAATACCATTGCACTCTTAGAATCCAATATGAAAGAACTTCAGTTATCCAGGCCTTGCGTTACCCCACATGAGGCCGTGATTCTTAATGCTTATCATGCTGAATATTCCCTCCATTTTCTGAAAGCTTAAGTATCACAATTATTATTTGTTCCCTGTGGCATATGGATAATCGAGGTTTATAAATTTCATGCAAAATAGGTTTTGTACCTCATTAAACAGATCCATCTGTATTTCTACGATGTAATTCTCCAGCATAATCTGTGCAGTTTAGATGCTGATGACTGGACAGCATGATTACGCTAACTATAATGTAAACTCCTTTATGTCTGAAACTGCTAGAAACCAACAAATCAAGTGGCAGGGCTCCAGCTTTGAAGCAGATTGATTTTCTGTGCTCTGAATAGGCATGCAGAATGGCACCATTTGCTACATTATCCAAGTTGCTTAGCTGAACAGCATTTTACTAATGTCTAACTTACGCAGGCACTGATTGTCACCTGGTTTTAGGAGGAGTGATAGCCCAGAAGGCAAATCATACACAGATCAATTAGTTTAAATTAGTACTACAGAGTGTAAGACAAAGTTACTAGTTCTTAGTCTCTTGTAACAGTGCAAGATACTCAGACAAAGTGAGCTCAGAATATGACTTCCCATAGCTGGGAAGATTGACTGCAGAGAGCAATCAATTCCCTTAAGTTTACCTCAAATACAGAAGCACACAAAATTACCAAGACATTGTACTCACTAATCACCCTTGCTAGTACCTGCCTGGCATTCTTAGGAGAGGAAGCAAAACCACAGGACACACAATTGAAGAAACAGAGCGTTTCACTAATCAGTCGCTCTGCTTTCTCAGGAATGGTCCAGATGCAAAAACATCACAGAAGCCTGGTTCTCGGGTACCAGCACATCCTGCTGGTTAGCAGAAAGTCTGAAAATAGATCATGAGCGAAAATCAGGACATCCGTTCCTGCTCTGTTTTCAGGAAGGCAGGTGTACAGGTGATACATGAATCTAAGCCAGTTCTTAGCAGTTAGAAGGCTTTGAGTAAGTTGTTTCTCTCTTTCCTAGCTCATTATCTGAAAAGCATCCTAACAGCATGACACATCTCAGAGGCAGGCACACAAGGCACTAGTCACAGCACCTTTGCTCCCTTCCCTGGCTCTTGGTGCTGCTCCATCTTCCCTACAGCCACCGGGCTACAGTGGGTAACAGATGTTTCTCACCCTCACTCTTCTCAATGAATCCCATTTTTTTCATGAAAGGCCCCTCAGAATCAGTGCCTTTGCACAGTGTGGCAGAATGCAGAATGAAATCTCCCCAGCTTTGGTTGCTAACCCATCAGACAGATGCCCTTTCCTGCCGTGTATGCAGAGACCCAGCCCACATAAGGTCCCTGCAAATGGCCCTCAAGCTGGAAATAGCAGCTTCCTGGCTTTCTGCCCTCCCGGCTCAGGAGCAGCCAGCCACCTTCTCATCTTTCCCCCCAATGCTGCAGCTTGACAGGGAGCCAAGCAGCGCTAAGATCTGTCTGGGTGAGGCGGGCGCTGCCTGAAGCCCCTGCAGAGGTCAGCCTGGCCACAGTGTTACGGCTGCACACGGAAAGACTGAGGGCAGCTGTGAAAAGGCTGAGTGCAGGCAGCCCTGCTCGCAGTGGGCAGGGGCGGGCAAGGGAGAGGAACAAAAGGGACAGCTTATGTGCGCTGGTGGACACTGGGGCTGAGTGCTATTGTACAGCAGGGAAGATTTCCAAAGCTAAAAGTACTAGTGAAGAGAATCTGGCTGCTTGTCAGCGTGATTACTAGTTTGCCACAAGAGATTTTATTTGATTTCTATGATTCTAGGAAGGTATAAGCATTTCTTTAATGAAAACATTCTGTCACCACCTGTCAGAAATAAATTCAGGCAAAGAAAACAAGACAATATTGAACTAGAAGGCAGAATCTTGCAAAACACAAGAACTGATTCATCTTTCCCCATTCCTGCCCCCCCATCCTACTCCGGGCACCATGCCGAGAACAGACTAACTTAACCCGCCTGAGGATTTACATTAGATTGCCAGCCACTGCCAGCGATTCTAGACTCCACCATTCTCCATCACTGTATTTCTGTAAGAGACATACTGAATAAAAGTAACTTTATCTTTTTCTTTAATTATTTCAATTTCTGTAGTGTCTGTCAGCAGAGATGTCAAATACAAAAGACTTGACTACTTGCTTTCAGCTCTGGAAGTGGCATGCCAGCCAACTGAGATATAAATATGCATTTTTCTCCAAGCAAGCGCGAATTACCAGAGTATCAGGTAGGTAGATACACATCCTCGGTCACTAAAGCTGCAACCCTGCTTTTTAATATCTGAAAATGGTAGTTGAAAAAAACTCACCTGTTGTAGGGCTAAGTTAAAAAATCCTCTTGCATCACATATTAAAAGGAGGAGGGATACCTAATTATCTGACAGGAAAATATGCCTTCTACTATCAGCCAAAGCTGGGGACATTTCATTCTGCAGTGGGGTGGGGGTGAACACCTCTGCTGGGACCAAATCAAATAGCAAAAAACTTGGAAAACATGCCCTAATTCTTTCTTATTGAAGGTCAGAGGGAATCTGTTTCCTAAAAAGGTATCCCAGATCTATACAACCAGCACTGCTTTCAACAAAATAATATGAATTAGCCCTAAAATCAAACTTGTAGGAAGACAAGAATGAAGTGAATCTAAGTGGTAAAAAGCAGAGGAAGGAGGATCTATCTCTTCAGGCTTCTTTTATACATCAAAGAGCAAGGAAAAGGCCAAAAATCCTCTTTTAATTCTGAGCAAGTCAATACATATTATACATCCACTTGCAATCATTAACTCAAGTTGGCCAGTACCAAAGAACTGCCACTAGGGGATATTTCATTTTAAAACAGCTAATGGAGTTTTAATTGTGTTACCTGAAAATATATCTTGGCAAAAAGTAAGATAATTGAAATGTATTAAAAAGTGTGCTTGTTCGTATCTCCAGAAATAAGCAGAAAGAGAAAAAAAAGATGAAGAGAACATCTAATGGAACGGTTTTTAGTGCTTCTGAAAAAGACAGAGAACTACAGAAGGATTTGCCAATTCAATTAATGGCATGAGTAATGACATGTCCAAGATGAATAATAATAAAAAAGAAAAAAAATTAAACAGTTATTTTCAAAACAGTAGAATATCAGAATCACATTAGCAAGCATCATTACTACATTGCTGTTGGGAAAAATTACTTATTTTCCCCTTCTGGAAAAGATTTTGATTCTCCTCTATGAATAAAGAGCTTTAAGTCATTTTTCAACTGTATTTTCAGGGAAAATTCAGTATTTTCAGCAGAAATACATTTTCTGCGGGGTTTTATTTTTTTTAACATCAAAACTCTGTTTTCTATCAAAACATCTTTGACAAAAATAATGTGGGCTAGTGAGGCATTTTCTTTAAAATGGCTTCTGGCATTCAAGGTCAGGCTCCACTGTGTTAAACACGACAGCTGAAGATCAGTTGTTCAGAAGCAGGAAACCTGTGACCAAAGAGCTGGTGTCTTCATTTTATAGGTCCCAAATCTCCATGAGATCTGTCAGAGCATGGACAGATGTTGCAGCAGGGCAGGAAAGGTGAGTCCTGTCCATTTTTTTCACATTACAACTGGAGAATATCAAAGGTTTTGGAAAGCCTTACTTATTGTTCAAGGAGATAAAAGGTTTCTTCCTTGTGTACAAGACAGATCGTAGCAGAAAAAGAACAAACAAATTTGCCTAAAAATCACACATCAGGCCAACATCCCAGTGAGAAGAGCATACCTGCTGAGTCAATCCCAAACCCAATGCACTGAGCCACATACCTTGCATGGGGGGGTGATCGTTATAACAAGGACTTACAGACTGGTGCCACTTGTCCTCTACAGAGGGAAATCACCTTCTTGGATGGCATGGAAGAGATACATTGAATTCTTGGCATTGTTTGCGAAACATAGCTAAGGCCACAGAAAATGGTGCACAGAACAGAAAAGCGCTGCAGTTTCCAACTGAAAATCAATCAGTATCGGTTTAGAGAGGCTCACTGTTCACAGCAATCCTCTGGTCTGAAACACGTGGGATGTTTGGCCAAGAAGTCCTACCACAAAGCAGTAGCGTGCATCCGTAAAGTGAATATTACGATGCAAGGAGACCTCAGCTGCAATCAAACTACACAAAATTCAATATCAAATGATCCGGTCATTCTTGCAGCATTCCATACACAGATTTGCTCAATCACAGCTGAATTACTTTGAAGGGGGGTGTTAGTGATCGGTGTTCTCAGCAGAAACAGCAAGCAGTACTCTTGCCAGAGCAGGAGTCATTTCTTCTCTAAGAGGAAACAGGCAGCCGTGGAGGCAAAAACACAAACCATCAGTGCCAGCTTCTGCCATGTGTTACAGAGGCAGACTGAAAAAATCCATTTTTGCACTGTCTGTTAACTACTGCAGAAAAGATTGACAGGAAAACATAGTGATGTGTGGCTTGTTCATCAAAAACTCATACCCCAGTGAACCTATTAATTCTATTTATCTAGCCACTCGATCCAGCACAGCCATATCCCCAAGCAATGAAAACAAAAAACAAAAAAATCATTTTAAAGTTGCAGCTTTATCATTGGGCAGACCTGCAAACAACCTTTGTTAAAGGAGGCAAAACTCCCTTCCCCTATTCACAAGCAAAAAGGTGAATCAACACATCTGTGCCTTTTTTTTTCCATGTCTGCCTGGAGATTTTGTCATATATATTTTTTTTTAATTAGTTTTTTATTGTTTTCTCAGCAGATCAACATTCCAGCAGTAGAGAACGTACAGAGGAAGAGGTATTAACCGTCCTTTTCTGTATCTTTTGTGCTAAATTCTGCTTTGTCACAAGCTCAGAACATGAGGCCAGGGAAATCATGGTGAGGACAACCAATGGAAAAGCCTGGAAACAGTCACTCAGACCTCCACGCTCCTGAGCAGGAGTCAGGGCCAGGTCACTAACACGAGAAATGACTTTTTAAAAATCCTACTGCTTTTAGTTCAATGAAGTCAACATGCAGAAGAGATTTTAATCTTCCTCCATTTGCTCTCACACTGCTTCAGTCATAAGTTATGTGAACACTCTCAGCTTAGACTCATAAAACATTTCTCAGCTGACCTGCTTAGCCAAGCCTATGACTCTAACAGGTTCTGTATCTCACAAACTCAGGGAAGACAAGGCTCAGTTCTGTGGTGTTGGCCCGTATGGTGCGCGCTGGATCACGTTACATCCCTGCCTGTATCTTGGCTGAAAAAGTGGCCAGTGGCAGATGCTAAGGGAGGACTCTAAGCACAAAAAAAATCATGGAATAATGTTCTCCAGAAAACCTTCCAGCTGCTACGGATCTGCAGGCCAAGGGCTTTCTGAGCCTCTTTCTTGCCTCAAGTGCTTTTTGAGACAAGAATTTCTCAGTGCATGCAAGCATGTTCATATTTGCCTCATATACACTGCTGGCATGGATGGATCCCACTATTTATCAGTTGAGACACAGAAAAACACACACACAAAGGAAAAACAACAGCAGAAGCAGTGATGGGAAAACAGAACTCTTCAGCTAATAGGAGTACCTGAGGCAAAAGCTGGAAATCCTCTTATCTTTCGTGCTTTCAAACCAGCACCGGTATCCCACAGAAATCCTCACTCACGCACCTTGTGATCTTTTAGGCCCTTAAACTCCTCCAGGCAGCTGTATTTTCACTGGCAGAATTGCCAAAACCTAACAAAACCCACCCAGTGAGAGCCTGCCCAAGCTCTGGCAAAAAATCTCCATTGCCCATTTGTCCCATTTCTCTCCGCAGCCCAGTGGGAAGGCAGGAGACCTGTATTCAAATCCCCACTGCTGTGTGTGGAGCCAGAATTTACTCAGTACTCCCTCAATTCAGGATGGCCCATGTCTTATCCAGATAAACTGCCTACATGTTAGCTCAACTAGATCTACTGCTGAAGTAAGTTATCTGTTGTCATGCATTTAACTGGTAGCACATTTTATATTCCCTGAGGGCAACCAACATAGCAGAGCCTCTAAAATTGCTGAATAAAGAAAATCTCTTTGTTACCTCATCCCTGAAGTATAGTTTTTGGCTGACAGTGCTCTGAAGACAATCTCTGAGCAACTTAAAATACCAAAAGGGCACTTCCATCCCCGGCAGAGCTACAGTGCCACCCACTCCCCTTACCCCAGTATGTACAGTTCTGCACAACAAGTTGTAGAGAACAGACAAAGACAACTTGTTTAAAAATAAATCTTTCTTCCGGCTCGAATACGAGGTGATTACAGCTTACAGCAAGATGTAGCACTGTACCTGTCAAGATACGTATGTCCCTCCTAACTGCCTTATGAATTAAACAGAGCATTTCCAAGCAGGCAGTTTTCTTCCCCTCCTCATTTTTATCTATAAGTGTAACTACTGATTACTGAGAGTCAGAACATTAACAAATCCAAGAACATTAAATTACTTATAATAAAAACAGAAGTAACACACAATTTCATCTTCATTATACATTTTATTTAGACCAGCCTGGATTTTCAGTAAATTCTCAGTATAGTAATTTCTTCCTTTTGCTGTCTCCAGATACCGTTATAATTTCTTGTTGATGTGTTTGAGTTCTACTAATTTCCCATGGGTACATCTCGCCTGAAAAAATAGCTCCAGCAGAATTTGACATGTGAATTGGGCTTTCGTGCTCCCCAGTGAAGATGAGCAAGATGCACAGTGGTGAGAATAAAATCAGCCAGTGTGAATTTATATCTAATATGTACTTCAGTGATCTGCTGAAGGACTGTCTAGGCTGAATAAATTGCCTTCTATTATGGTAATGCATCTGGCAAAAGAAACTGAAAGAAACAAGTCTAAAGAGGTAAGAATGCTAAGGTTTGAAGAACTGGTTTTCCACTCATTGCTTAGGAATGTAGTCACTCCTCTCTTAACTTACCACCTTCCCACGCTGCCTAATAGACAGTGTCTCTATTAACAAAAATGCCAATCTATTTCATTTGAATGGTGGGGAGGGAGGGAAGTGTGTAAAAAGAGGAAAAAAAACTCAGGGTTTTTCTTCCTGCTTATATTTGCATTCCTGTTTTCATACTAATATGAAACTGAGTAAAACGTTGTCTTAATTTCAGCTGGGATGGAATTGTTTTCTTCAGAATGTCTGGTATGATGCTATATTTTGGTTCTAGGAGAAAAACAACGTTGATAACGCACCAATGTTTATAATTATTGCTAAGCAGTGTTGTACGGAGCCAAGGCTGCTCCAGTTTTCTCAGCTCTTACTAACAAAGGGCTGGGAGGGGACAGAATCAGGACAGCTGGCTTAAACTGGCCAAAGGGATATTCCACACCATATGGCATCACGCTGAAAGAGAGTTTTGAAGGGGTGGGACTTCATCTCGTTCTCTTCTGCTCACTGAGGGGCTAGCTCGGCATCAGTCATGGGTGGTGAGCCATATGACTATATATAGTCAAATATATGACTATATATACATATAGTCATAACTACTATCCTTTTCCTCTTCTCTATCTTATCTAATAGTTTTATCTCAATCCATGAGTTCTACTTTAGCATTTTTTTTTCCTCTCCCCCCTATCCCACTGACAAGGGGGGGAATGAGCTAACAACTGTGTGGTGCTCAGCTACCTGCCAGGTTAAACCACAAGAAAAGTGAAGGGCATATGGAAGAAAAAGAATCAGGTTTTTTCAACCACAATCAGATCAAGGGGACCAACCTCAGCTGATATTAGCTACAAATCCAGCTGTAGAACCTAGATACCATGTAATGGTGTTCTTAAAAATGTGTGTTCGTATAAGCATAAAGGATGTGGAAATGCCTATGTCACCTTTAACTATTTTGATCCACTTGAAGAGGAAGGAAAAGCAGCGTTGGCCAGGTGTTTCGCAAGTCTAAAAAGAGACACTGTAGAGACAGTAGAGGGGGACACATTCTCTGGAAAGAGGAGATTCCTGCAAAGCATCTCAAATAAGGCATTAGGAGAATTAGGAAACCTTGACCTCACTCAGAGGATTTTTCAACACTCCCTTCAGTTTCAGTATATGTAGCTGGAAGTAGCAGAATGAGGTGGGCAGCAGGCAGTGGTCTCAACTGCTCCCTAGCTGACGCACAGTGAGAGCTGTGTCAACTTGGTTCCAAGCTCAGCAGAAAGCCCTAAAACCAGAAGATCAGCAGTGTCGTGCTACTGCCTGTTCTTCTCCACGCTGTTCTCTCCTCCTAAACGCATAGCTCTGCACCACACACAGCACCACATCTCACTTAGCCTGAGCTACTCTGCTTTCCTCCACGGACCACAGCAAGAACTTGAGGAACACAAGGACGGTCCTCTGCCCAAGGCACTCCTCTGTGCTGGCAACCAGACTCTTCTTTATTGCTTCTTTATGAGCACAGACAGTGCTTGAAAACCTGATCTAAATGGAAGGTGTGAATTTAACACTGAGCTGTTGACCCATACTAAACCCAATGCAAGCATTTCAGCTTTGTATCTCAGTGGCCCAGTTCTCTCCAGCTTATTTTTGAAGTAATCAATTTTTGATGTAATCAATGAAGCATCAAGTGCATTTAGGGACAGCAAAGTCAGAGAGCTCCCAAATGTCAGCCTTTCAATTGTTACCATAAAAACAAGCAACGGAAAGAAGAATAAAAAAAAACAGGGGTTTTACCATTCCTTCCCAACAGATATAAAAGCAAAAAGAAGAAGCTAAATCACAGGTGAAGGACTCTCCTCTGGAACCACAGAGAATGAAGAGGAGACAAAACAGCCGACACGGAGGTTTCACACTTTGGATGAAGAGCCACAGCATGAAACTAATTTTATCTGCTGGATACCATGTGATTACAGATTTACTAAGACATGTGAAGGACCAGCTCCAGGAACTCAGTAAGAACGTTCTCCATTGAGATGCCTAAAACAAAAATGTGGATTCTTGGGCATTTGTGATCCAAAGTGAGGTCTATGATTGTTCTTCTTAGTTATTGCTACCTTTCCTAAAGGGACCCTCCCTCTCTCAGAAGGTTCCTTCTGCAGCCTTCATTAGCCCTGAGGTGTTCTCTAAGAATTAGGGATTACTATTTTTATCACTTCTGAGCCAAGCTTGCTTAGTGCAACTTCTCTTTGTACTGCGCTACTTCTGGTACAAAGGAGGAACGTAGCATGAGTGGCCTAGAATTCACACAGAGGTTATTCTGGAAAAGGCATGTCACTGAATGCGCAGCACAGAACAGGCTGCCAGGGCAGAGCAACCCTCAAAGTTAAAACCCTGGGCAGCCTGTGAATTAAGTATGCAAGTGAAACGTGGCTCAGATACCTTGTATCCACAATCCCCAGGTCATTTTGATTTTCCTACAGCACTAGGTCACAAATCTTGGTCATCTCTGCTCTTCTCCTGGTAGGCAAAGGAGCACGATAGGTGGAAGATGGCACAGTTACACGAGTCATTCTTGAGCTAATGCCTCTGCTCCACCATCAGCTCCCCGTTACAGCCAGTTCCTCCCAGCTGGTGGGAACCGGCCCAGGTCCACCTGGAACTAGAGACTTGGGAGGATTACGGACTACTGGGCTGGGAGCTGGAAGCTCTGTATGCACACTCTTTAGGTCAAGAAGAAGATTATGCAGCTCCACAGCAGCTCTGGTGCTGCCGCACAGCCCTCCTCCTCTCCGCTCAGACCTTCAGGGTATTTTTCTACAGCTTTCAGCAGCGCCAGTCACGGCAGCCTCGCGTTCACCCGCGCACACCACAAACATCGCCGCCGCCGCGTGGAACGCGGAGCTGTTCCGTTTGTTCAAGCCCGTTCCCGCGCGCGAAGCCGCAACGCGCTGATGTGCAGGAGCAACGGAGGTGGGCAGGGAGACGTTCCCCGCTCTCCACGCTCGAGCACGCGTGCCGCCGGGCCGCCTCACGCCGCCACCGGCCGCAGCGCGGGCATCCGCGGCACCTCCGGCCCGAGAGCGGCCCGCTCGGAGACGGCAAAGTTTTCCCCTCCGCACCATGGACAGCGCCGCGCCGCCCCACCCGGCAATGGGCAACACCGCCCCCCGCCCGCCCCCCCCCACACCCGGTTCCGCCGCTCCCTGCAACACAGCGCGGCCGCTGCTGCCGCCGGCACCGGCACCGGCACCGGCACCGGGAGCGGAGCCATGGCCGAGGGCGAGGACCTGCAGACCTTCACCTCCATCATGGACGCGCTCGTCCGCATCAGCGTGAGCGGCGGCGGCGGAGCCGGGGAG